>NC_135081.1:14972500-15197500 GCF_051107435.1 Chaetodon auriga
CCAGGAAGTTACTGGTTACATCCTGGGCATCGTGATACCTGAAAAATACCGTCCGTGTTCAGAGGATAAAGTCAGTCAATGGTAAAAGATATAAATAAATTAAAAGAACAGCATAACTGGCCCACTGGTCCTGTCTGCAACTGTGGGCGTCAAACATGAAACACGCGTCCTTCAGTTTTGCCTGACATAGAACATAACACATATCTGCAGCTCTGCCTCCATCATTCCTGCCCTATGCACAACATCGTTTCCATAGCAACCAAACCTGGTGCAGATCTGAAACAAAATTGTTTTCTCCAAAAAAAAAAACAAAAACAAAAAAAAAAACCCCACTATCCAACAGAAAAACAAATTTTCGCTTTGGATGTTAGCAGGAGATATATTTGCACTGAGCTGATGATTCTCTGGCCTGAAGGGAAATACTCTCAAAAATCTCAACTTGTTTAAAGCAATTTAATGAATTTTATATGTTTTTTTTTTTTCATTAATTTGGTTTGGAGGAAATGCCAGATAGACTTGGATGCAGACCAAACAACAACTTCCCAGCAGCCTGGAAATGATGTGCATATTCAAGCTTATTAACCGACTGACATTTTCCCATATTTCCTTGATTATCTCACAAGCACTTAAACACATCATCAGGGATGGTCACTTTTTACCTTCCTCTTGATGGTACATTCACAATATTACATAACTCATAAAATCAATTTATCAGTCTTTAAATGTAAGTGGACAATTTGATTCATAGTTTGAAACACATGATGATTGAAGTACAATACGTATTCTTCTAACTTCAGGATGTAAACCCCAGAGAAACTATTACAACGATTTGAAATGCAAAATGTTAAACAGACACTAACATTCCAGTTTAACCACCTATTTATCATTTACAAGAGGTACATAAACAATTAATGATTAATGGTTTACAACACATCATATATTATGGTTGCATATGGGACACATACGGAAGTTTTTAATTATTTATTAATGCACCTGTCAGCAACTATAGCTGTGAAGCATTTGCTACTGGTGTTTAAGTATCAATGAATGATTAAAAATACACAACTGTAATTTCTGGATATGAAGTATTTGTTATCATATTTATTTAAGAAATATATTAATGGCATAGCTACAACTGGGTAAACATCATCCACTGATGGAGGCCTTAAGAAGGTGAAAGCCTGCTTGCTTTTTCCACTTGTTTCCAGTCTTTATGCTAAGCTAGCTGCTGGTTGTAGCGTTATATTTGCTGTCCAGACATGACAGCAGTATCAGCCTTCTCATCTACCCCTTTTTTTTTTTCAAACTATTTAAGACTTCAGACTTTAAGATTTATGTATTTTGGTTTTGTTTTGTTTTTGGTCAAACTACAATTCCGAGGTCAAGAACGATCCTTCAAGCTGAACGTAGAAACAGTTTTAATCTCACCTGTGAATGATTTGCACATGCGTATAAACAGTTTAAAATACTTAATGAGACACAGTAACGATCTGTTCATCTATAATTGACTGTACTTTAATTTCGTCTGTGTTATGCTGTTATTAATTATTCATTCATATGTTAAGCCATGTCCGTATATCTGCTTAAAACTACATTATAATGAGCTATAACAAAATGAAGTGACTGTATACTCCTTACAAATGCTGTCTTTCCAGTTGTCTTTCAGGATACGATCATATTGCCGATTTATGAGACACAATGGACAAACGAAGTAACAACTCCATCGCCTGGATCAAATTAAGTGTACAACTGCTGAGAAGGCTTCATAAACTGAAGCCTAAAGAGGGATTATATTGCACACATGTCCCAGATTATATTTCCTGCCAATTGAATTTAATTGTTCTGTTGAATTCCTTGTCCAACCTCGGTCCATCGCTGTGTCTCATGCACACACATAGTAAAAAAAAAAACCCACACAGACTCTAATGAACCGGCTTTGCTGCTGACCTCTCACACACTCGTACGGTCCAGGCGGCGATGATCCACAGAGAGATGCTGAAGACCAGCAGCACCGTCCCGGGGCAGATAGTCATGAGGGTTTTCATGACAAACCGTGTGTTAAAATGCACCTGCGATACACACAAAAGCACGCACACTCAGTACAGCAGAGCAGATGAATTACATTGTAATAGAATTCTTTTTCCGAGGGTTAGTATTGTGTCGCTCCGAATGCTCATCCTGCGTGTTTCCCACACAGATTTGATGTTTTACTAATTAGTCTTCTGAGCAGCTTTTGATAGTGGCAGCACTCTGAGAATCTCCACTGTAATTGGAGTAGAGATCGGGCTCGCCCTCTGACTCGGGTCAAACTATACAGTGTCTTTGAGTAATTGGCCCATTTCATGGTAGTTTTTATCCGCAGCTCATTTGTCATCAACTTCTGGCAGATGGATGGTGTGAGAGCAACGGTTGAGCCCTGGAAGGGTTAAGCAGCTGATAAATGAGTTGTCATGTTAGAGCTGTACTTCGATGGCAGCTTCACCTCCCCGTCACTGTGGCCTGAGGGTCAGGATAGTGCCATCACAGATACACTCGCAACCTGCTAAATTACTCATCTAAAATCTACTTCATCTCTCTCGATCTCCTCCTCCTCCTCCTCCTCCATCTCTCCTCCTCCTCATAGTTTGCATATTTCCACTGCACACCACATCTCGACTTCCTGATTCTACAATAATGTTTATCATTTAAAGTCATTACAAACCTGGCACCAATCATTTCTTCCATGGCTTCTACACGTTTCTGCGCACTCGTATTGCAATCCCATTCGAGTCCTTTCTTTCCATGCCCCATTTGAGCCGTATGCAATATCTTGTTCCCATTTCACGCTCCCATCTCATATTGTATTATGAAAGATCCACCACAGCTTACATCTAAGTCTCTATGCACAGCGATAACAAAAGGAGAGGAAGGGGGTTTGAACTGGTGGATGAAAAGAGAAAGAGGGCGACTAGAAGGACAGAGCAGGAGGAAGGACTTGAGATAGTCAGAGAGATGGAGAACAGGATTGAAAGGGACACTGCAGACACAGATTTAATTTAGAGGAGAGAGTTCTTGACCTTAATACCTCTCCAACTCCCTCACCTCTTTCTAGCTAAATCTTCGCCCACCACACTCTTGAATGCATGCTTCACATACACACACACCTGCAAGCGCAAAACCCTTCTGACCTTATTTAGGGCACCTATACTCCTGGAGGAGGCATCGGTGAAGAGCTTGCTGTGCAGAAGCATGACTCTGGCGATGAGGTAGAGGCGCAGGAACATGGGCACGCTCAGCACCATGTCCAGGTCAGCCTCGGCCTGCGACGGCGCGTACGAGAAAGCCAGCCGTGCCCGCCACTGAAACTTAAAGTCCCCGGGAACTGGATGCACCGCAGACACCAGCAGCTCCAGAGCGATCAGAAGAACCCTCTCCATCGTCATGGCAATGCGCCAGTCGTCCGCTCCGTTGTCGATGACAAACAGCTGCAGAGACAGGAAGGACATGAAAAGAGTTAAAAGCGGGAAGGAGTTACACTTGTTTTTAATGCGTCACTGTGCAAACTTTTCATCATGATCCTCTGCTGGCACAGTCCACTCATCAGTACAGCTGACTGATCTGATGATTAAAGGAACCAGCAGCAATTTAGAGTAAATGTCTCTTTTCCTGAGATGTAAAATACCCTCCATCTAATCAGTAATCTATTCAGTCTCCACACAGTGCTTTGGCTCATTTTCATATAACCTATAACTCTTACTAAAATTAAAATCAAAGACGCCGAGTCATCTCAAGTGGCTGCTCTTGAGCAAAACAGGTTCCCAATTATTAAAATAACAATATTTTTCTAACAAAGACCACTACATCGTTATTCCTGCCAGTCTCGTGAGCACGTGCCTAACAATTGTACTTTAATTGTAGTTTTCCCTCCCTGTGCTGTATGTTGGTGTTTTGTGTTTGTAATTGCTGTGGTTACTCTTGATATTGTCGCCAAACCCGCTCTTATAAGGAAGTGGTAAGAGCAGGTTTCATTACAGGGGCCTTCCTCCAGACAGTGCTGACAGGAACTGGTGGGTGGTGGTGTTGGGGAGGTGGGGTTGATGAGAGGAGAGGGTGGTGGAAAGAGATGGATGAAGTGCAGTGGAAATGAAGAGATAAAGATAGGAATGAGGAAGTATCAGGGAAAGGAGGACACAGCAAAAGAAAAAAAAACTTCCATGTTTTTAAGTCAACTTCATAAAGTCTTATTTTTTTTTCAAACAAGGGAATTTGTCAGGGCAGTAAAATTACTTGTTTCAAAGAACTTATTTCAAAAATTTTCTAGACATCTATCAAAGCATAACGCATCACAAAAATCAAGAATTGCATTTGACTCTGTGGTGTTAAGTTGATTTCATTGGGAACAGGCTGGAATTTTCCGACTGAGCATTTTTTTTTCCATTCACGTCTTGATCGGAGATTCTCGGACAGGAAAGGCTACAGCGAGAACCAGCAGTACAATGTAAAAGAAGTAGCACAGCCTAACAAGAAAGGCCGGAGCGCAGTGAGAGAAATGAGGAACTCCCCTGCTGTAAATCAGCAGAGTTTACCACATGCTGTACTGCCTGGAGAAACAGCCAGCGCTAACAATTGCTCTTTACCACATGATTCATCTCAAGGGCTTTCAGCCCACACAAACATTTATTTAGGAAAACAAAAAAAATACAATAACAGGTCAAACATCAGAACAAGTGGGCATGACAGCCAGCTGCTCTGTGTCACAGCCAACTGGTCACTGATGAGGGCGGACTGAAGCTCTGCCACTTCCTCAACCGCCTATGGACGCACACACTGCAGATTTCATCGTTATCCAGCTCAGCAGGATACGTGTTTCCCTTGTTCTGCTCTTGTAACATGTATGCACACATTTAGCCAACACGTGTACACACATGTACGCAGGTTACGCACACGCCTCAGTCAGTACGTAAGCTATCATTTGAACCCAGGGTCAAACGCTGGCTGTATTCTTTAATGATTTCAGTAAACGCGTGTGTTTGTGTGTGTACTGTACTTGTGTGTATTTGTGTATGCCTGAGTGAGTTTGAGAGAGTGTGCAGACCCAGCCTCGTCATGGTGACTGTTGCCAAGGCGACAACATCAAAGAGCAGCCAAGCTTAATTAGGATCCCCAGCGAGAGTGGGGGGGGGGGGGGGGGGGGGGGGGGTTTGGGGTGGGGGTGAGGAGGAAGACAGTCAAAAAAAAAAAGAGATAGAAATGCAGTGAGGGACGAGACAAGAAGAAAGAAAAAGGAGATGCAGGAAAAAAAGACAGAGAGGTGTGAGGCGCTGAGGTACAGAGAGGAGAGCACAGACGGGTTGTCTGACACTCATTCTTTGCACAAACTTGCAAAGGTTTGTGTGTGTGTGTGTATGTGTGTGTGTGTGTGTGTGTGTGTGTACAAACATTTAGCTGCATGGTCACATTTTTGGGACTCACCTCCTGTTTGGAGCTGGTTCCTAGAAGGTAAAACCCACTGAGCTTCAGGGCAAAGACAGGTTTTATGGCTGATGTTAGGTTTAGGATTGGAGGTAGACATGAAGCAGTTAGTCCCTAAGTCTCCAGGGAATGAATGTAAGTCAGTGCAACATCCTCCTAAGAGACAAAAATAAGTTCCTGTGTGTGTGTGTGTGTGTGTGTGTGTGTGTGTGTGTGTGTGTGTGCGCGCGCTGGTTTTCTCTCAGTGTGTGTGAGACAGACATCAGCTCTGTCTTCCCCTTTTTCTCTGTCTACCTCTGAGTTTTTCCTCCTTCCAAAATCCCTCACTCCCATTCCTCCTCTCTCTGAATGACATCTCTTCAAATCAAAACGGAGGTGATCCAGTTTCTTGCCACCAGAGGAAATGAGCGCCTCTCCCTTCCTGTTCTTTCCGCCCTCCCCTCCTGTCCTGTCCTCCCTCGCGCTCCTGCTGTCGGTCTTTTCCTGGCTAAATCGCCACAAGGAAGGGATAAATAATTAAATTCCATTAGGAAAGTAATCTGTCAATGGGAGTGAGTGAGTGCCACTGCCCCTACATGTCCATGACAGAGGGAGGGAATGAAGGAGGAGGGGTTGGGAGGAGGAAAAGTAGGCAGGGATTGTCTGTGTGTGTGTGTGTGTTTGTGTGTGTGTGTGAGGGAGTTCAAACACAAACTGTCAACTCTATCAGAACAAAAACAGGGAGGAAGGTCAGACAAAAGCAAAGCTAAATAAACTTGGACATAAAGAACAAGCCCATTGGGAAAACTGAACAAGATCATGCAGAAAAAAAAGCGTCCTCTGTTATTTTCTTAATTTTAACGAAACATGGCATCGCAGGGCAGAGGGCAAGGGACAAGGAAAGACAACAGCAAGCAGACAGGACAGAAGGAGGACAAAGCAAGAGAGAAAAAAACACAGAGCAGCAGGAGGAGAGAGGAGAGACAAAAAAGAAAAAGGAGAAATGTGTGAAAATGACGGCACCAAGGATAAGCTGAGGTCTCTTCATAGGTGAAGGTGTGAGATCTGAGAGGACTCTCCCCACTTTAAGCATCCCCCACCGCTACATCTGCAACCTGCTAGAGGAGTTTATCACCACTCCATCTTTCCTCTTTAGCCATCCATCCATCCACCCATCCATCCATCCATCCATCCACCCATCCATCCATCCATGCCTTGACCCCTTGCAGTCCCTGCGGCCATTGTATCTTGGTAATCGTGTTCCCTGATTGCAGATGTCTCTCATCACCGAACCAGACGCGGTCCTGGCTGGACTCTGCCAAGCGAACAAGTGAGACATGCAGGGACAATTTTGCACACACACATACACACACACGCACATTAGACGGCCCTGTCAAATGCAGCGCCGTCTCTAAAAAGAGAGGCAGATGCAGGCAAATCAGCCTCATGTCGACATTTCCCAAGGGAGTGAAAAAGACTAAACTTCAGTCTGGGACGGAGACGGCCCTAATCAGTGAAGGAGACAGTAACAGAGCGAACGCTGAAAAGCATGCACATGTACTTTTACACACATAGTCACACCTCTGGGATATGTCTGGGTCCTACAGCATGGAAATCCCTAGAACAGGCTGAAAATAACTGGGGTGAGCCAAACACACACACACACACACACACACACACACACACACACACACACAGACTATACGTGAATATGCAGAGAGCATAACACGCTTTCCTCGACTGTAGCTGCAGCTCCGAGGGAACACCCCGGTGGCTGTTTCTACATAGTCGGCAGAGGGAAGGAAGGAGAGAGGGTGTTGTGGAAGTGAAAAGGAAGTGTTGGAGAGTGTGAGAGATGAGGAAAGGTTCACGGTGTGTGCATGAGCGTCGTTGCCTAGTCTGCCACTAGAAAGTCTAAAAACAGCAACTGGGAGAGAGTAAAGAAAGGATTCCACCAGTGGAGTCTTGAGACCAGGAATCTCTTTCATTCATTCAGAGCAGATATGAAAAACAACCTGGGTTACTAAAAATGGCCAGAGGCTAGCAAGACACAAATGGCATCTGATAAATTAACATTTCTTGGAAAGAAGTGGGTGAAATGCTTCTTTCATATGTGCAGTCTTAGGAGGATGCTGTGGTTTACCTCACGCTCATTTTCTCTTCCATTATGGTTCCCAAGGCGGATGTACATTATGCAGAACATGACATCATGAAATGATCGTCCAAGCATTAGACGTCCCAGGACTTTAAAGAGGACGACCCTTTCTGGAAGACGATGGCTCATTTTATTTTCCATCCATCCCATTTATTTTCCATGCCATCTGCCAGGTTTTGAGCGGCTGTGAGTGCCAAGCAGGTGTCTTGTTGATCAATGGGCTGCTTCAAAAATCCTCCAAAAGTAACTGAATAACACAGTTCACTAATATTTAAAGTGCACTAATGGAGTACAGAAATATCTCTTTCTCACACATGCTCTTAGAGTTTCTATTTGATTAATTTTAAGAATTCATTTGTTGCCTTTCAAGTCTGGATTTCTTGCAAGTTTATGAGCTAAAATGAATCCCGAGTAGTCGTTTTTTCTTGGTGCTGGCTATGTAAAAGTTTGTGTGAAGAATAGAGAAGAAGGCCACTGGTGAGCTGGAAGATTAATGAGTCATGCATCAGACCAGAACTTCAAATACCTGAACATGTGTGTGTGGATGTCCCCGGATGCTACATGAAACACATCAAAGTGTCCCTTCTAAATGTGCGGATGTTCAATTTTTTAAGCGAACCTTCAGCCCAGTTTTGGCCCTTGCTTGTCTCTCTGATTAGCCAAAGGACCACTTGAAAACTGTGGCTACGTTCACAGTATGTTTCTTGATTCATCATTGGCTAGACTAATGATGTTTCAGTCCTCCGTCTCCATTATTCGTGACCAAATGTCTGCCGAGTTCATGGTGGATCTCAGCTCTATTTCCAATGACATCTGTACAATAATGATCTCTATCTGGTAAGAATTTCTCTAAACACAGTGACAAAGATTCAGTGAAGAAATCATGATTGAAACCATGATTACAAAATCACATAATACTGCAAATATACATAATATAGCGAGAAGTTAATGTGGTCAGAAATCATCCAAAACTGAGAATCTAAATACTTCACGATATAATGGAGCATGGTAAAGATGATGCATGTGAGTGTCTTTAAGGATAAAAGCTGTTAAAAGAGTACCCCGATCAAGTGTTTTACTCGTATAACATTGTCAGATTCAAACTTGACAGATTGAAAAGAACGATTCAAAATTTCCAAAAAAGTTCAAGATTTTTTTTCCCCCTCATGCATTTCTTCAAAATCTGAAGCTCAACCACCCACTGAGAGTTTGGTTCTTGAGACTGGGGAAAGGTCTGTCCGTCAACACACAGCACCACATTATACACCTTTGAAACTCAGCTGGGTTAGGTTTAGGGACAGATCTCAGAGGGTGTGTGATGTGGGTGTACCGTGTTGTCTGCAAGACTGCAGATCCCCTCTTCTCAATTCAGGTGTGTTATGCTAGTAGCGATTAATGTCGCCTTCAGTGGCAGGCCTCAAACAGAGATGAAGAATGGGCTTCGGAGGTCTGGTAAACTCCTTTCTAACTCTACACCCCCAGACTGTCAAACATCACTTGTGGTAAGTTATCAGACTTCATGTAGCTCCCTTTGCAGCCACCAAAGGCTTTATATAACCTGGAAAAAGACACTAATGCGCAAAATTGGTGGAGGTCCCCTTTAAAGACAATGTGTGTTCAGTTAAACCTGTGCAATTCATTGTTTTCTAAAGAAATCTTCTCACTACTACTAAGAAAAAAAGAAAAACATTCCTTAATGCGACACTATACTGAGCACGTCTAAACCTTGGCAAAGTACATTTCCAGATCTGTAGGAAGAAGCATTTCTTTTAAGAGGTTAATTTATTCCAGATTGCTTTAAGAGAAAATGATATAACTTCTTCATTCAGCCACAGCCAGCAGGTTTTGATGGCCACTTGCAGTCCAGACTTGTGCTTTTATGCAAAGTGCACAGTAGAGCTGGAAATAGAAGACATGGCACGCAATAACCACCTGCACAAGTGCTTGATAACTGTTCATTTCTGCCAAGGTTTCAGACGTTATCAAGACAAAGAAAAGCTTATTACTCCTGCAGAGGAAAAGGAAGGCACAAACACTTTTTATAATAACGCTGGATTATTGCGTTATGATCACTTTTTGAATGTATGGAACTAGCTGTAGGCTGCTGATCAAAATGTAGATTTATTTGTGGAGATATTTGTTGTATCAATGAAGACAATTCCATAATGAAGCACTAACACATCCATAACTTTTAATTATTATAATTAATCATATATACTGTAATTTGGCTTTATTTGATGAGGGTAAAACAATGCATTGATCAGGAACTGTGAATAAATGCAGCCAAATCCCCAAATCTGAGATATTTTTGTATAGTTAATGTGTTAAAGGGTCTCAAATGTGCTGCAAAACTCTTCTGAAACTAATAAGTAAATAATAGATGACGATAAGATGATATTTCAGGGACAAGCAAATTAGATCTAGTTAAAACCCATAGCTGCATTTTGTGCAAGTTTAAGGAGGATTCTTGATTAGTTTGCTCAAAGACGTATGTGAGAAAACCGAGGAAACGAGCCGTATGTGAGAAAAACTGAGAAAACAAGCCGTATGTGAGAAAAACTGAGAAAACATGCCAGACTTGACAAAATTTGACAAGAATCAGATGCCAACCTTGAAAATTTTCGGTCATGACTGACTCACGAAAATCTAACATTTGGATACTTTAACAGCACATATCTCACTATAAAAGGATTTACAGAGTGTGGCAGTGGGCTAATTCGTACTCCACTGATTTAATCTAAACACACAGTGAATTAAGGATCAAACTAATGAAAATCAGCATTTCAACAGCAGCATTTGTTTAAAATTTTTGGCTGGATTTTAACTTTCCAGTTTGCTGGATTAAAAATCAAAGAAACAAACCCCGGAGTGTCAGCGTGGCTCTGCTGACTAAGCACAACACAAAAACTGCAATGTTCTCACTTCAAATCAAACACTTCTCATGCCAGCTCCCTGTCTCTGTCATTTTTCACTGTAACGCTGGAATAACAGCTCAAAAACCTTGAAATCACACACACTTTTGGAACATGTTCATGTCGGTCACAAGAGGCTCTCATTTGCTTTACACAGAAAACAATTATCTCTCTTCCATTGCAACATAATTACTGTCAATAGTTAATAAGAACTCAAACTCTTGTCTTTGACGGCAGTGAATAAGGGACAAATTTGTGATCTGTGATTATTACCGATGAACTGCACTATAGTCTCCATTGACTCTTTTTCAGTATTTCATGCTGAGCACAATTGGTTTGGTTTGATTTGATTTGGTCTGTCCCGTGACAGATTAGCAGAGACAGTGAAGATGGGGAGAGAGGAGGAAGAGGAGAGAAACATCCGAAAGAGGAAGGATGAGAGGACTCTAGCAGAGAAACACAGAATGAAAAGAGGACAAGATAAAAGGCAACAAAAAAAGGTGTGAGGGTTTTTAGGGGGCGACAAATGCGGCCAAGTGTTAAAGTACAACAGGAGAAGGGTAAATAGGTGAAAAGTTGAACGCTGAGTAACAAGAGAGGAGACGAGTCAGGAAGAAAGGATGTGAAACTCAACAACAAAATTGAATTGAGGCCCAGTGGAGGAGAAGGGAGACAGATCTAATCTGATAAGCAGGAGGAGAAAGAAAGAAAGAAAAAGGAAAGGAAAAGAGAAGCGCACTGACGGCGGTAAACAAAAAGTACTGTGAGATACAAGACATGAGGAGGGAGAGAGGAGCGGAGATCAGAGAGAGAGCGAGACAGAGAGAGAGAGAGAGAGACAGACAGACAGACAGAGAGAGAGAGAGAGACAGAGAGAGAGAGAGAGAGAGAGAGAGACAGAGACAGAGAGAGAGAGACAGACAGACAGAGAGACAGAGAGAGAGACAGAGAGACAGAGAGAGACAGACAGACAGACAGACAGACAGAGAGAGAGACAGAGACAGAGAGAGAGAGACAGACAGACAGAGAGAGAGAGTGCCAAAATGCCATCTAAGCCCGATAACATCATTTTGATCTCAGTGACTCTGCCTCTCCAACCTTCTGTGCAAATGTATATATGCATGTGTGCGTGTGTGTGTGTGTGTGTGTGTGTGTGTGTGTGTGTGTGTGTGTGTGTGTGTACGTGCATGTAATATCCTGTTACATGCTGAGCAAAACGCTCCGGCAGAGTGTGTCGTAATCTGAGAATGCGATCTTTATTGAACAATGCCTTTCATTTCGCACTGCATTACTTCTCATGGTGTGTATTTGTGTTTATGCTTGAACCATCCGACAATAAAAACCAGAGACATGCTGCCACTGCTTTTGCCGCTCATGTAAATAAGCAAACAGGCTTTGACGCCGGCAGGCAGGTACAGAATAACAAAATTAAAATGTGTGGAAGGAAACGTGTGTCTGTCTTTCCAGGTGTAGCCAACATATATGAAAGCAGTTTTTGCATGCACCGTGGCATGCTGCACTCCCTCTGCCTCTTCATGCTTGTGACTTTGTGCATGTCAACACTCACAAGCTATAGTAACAAGCAGCTTGATAGTTAGCAAGATTTGCGTAAATATGTGCCAGACAGACCTTTGTTTTTGTGTGCCACTGCGATTTTGGAGGTACAGGACATGCAGGAGGGATTTCAGAAACCACCTGAACAGGCGTCTCCTCTGCATCCTGTCCCACTGCTGCAGCACTTTCTGTTATCATTTATTTGCCAAATCAATGCCGAGCCTCCAGGTGAATTTTGCCCTCATTTGCATAATGTTCAAATGCTTCAACTGTCAACCCTTCATGTTTTTCACATCACCACTCAGTCATGCTTCGCCTCGAGAAAGAGCTTGCTTGTATTGAGGAACCCACAGAGAATTATCATGCGTGGTTCCCCCTCACCTCTATGGAGCTTTGTAGATTCTCATTGTTTTAGTTTTACAGCCAGCAACTGTACTCTTTTGGTTCGGTCTCACCTCATCAGTGTTTGCAGCAGCAGCAGGCAGCCCTTTTAAGCAAAAAAGCTATAAAGGCTGACCGTACTCTGGCTGCTCAGCACCAATCAGCAGACAGACAAAGTCAGTGGCTTGCTGCTGAACATAATATTCAGCTGCTGATAAGCCATTCCTCAGGAGCTGGCACAGACCAAACCAGAAAGAGAATGAATATTGGACTGGACATTCGCCAGAAACAGGACTCCAAATGAATGCTAATGTTACTCCGTAACTGCTGGATGTGTTAATACATTTGCTAACAGGTTTGTCTTATGAACTTAAAAGATATCCTAATATATCAATGTTGTGTTTACAGCTTGTTTCCACTGCGTCCAAGTAGCCAAACAAGTAGATACTGCAGGTTAAAGAAATACTCCCCTTTTATCCAGTGCCAAATTAAAGAGTAATAATTTAACGTTTAGTCTCGTAATTTCAGCCATCATCCCTGTAGGTAATCATAACATTGTACTCTCAGTGTTAATTGCTGAATTGTGGGACTGAGGCTTCATTGACAAAAAGGACAAATGACTGTTTGAAACCTCTCTGTTTGTCTGACTGCGATGTCACCGTGTTCCCAGATTTCAGCAATTTTACTGAGTGCAGTGTTGTAATAACCAACAGAAACGATGGTCAAAACTACAAAAATAATATTCAAGTTGTAATAAACTGGGATTATCTTTTAAAGCTGTCAGCTGCTGCAGAGTGAAAATGTGGATAAATTATCACCATCCAATTGAAGTTATTACCAAAAGTGATTTGCAGTTAAATCCCAATATCACCTCCCCCACCCTGTTGCAATTCCCTCCCCTACCTTCCCACCACCCTCGCCTAACTCCTAACTTCATTTAATCAAGAGGAGTGATTTCTCAAACAGATTAACAGAAGACTCTCTCTCTCTCTCTCTCTCTCTCTCTCTCTCTCTCTCTCTCTCTCTCATTCGTCCTTACAGTAGTGGTATCACCGTGCCTGTCACGTGCAGCAGGCACAGTGTGCGTGGGAGTATCACTGACTGCGTATGCGAATGTGACATCAAACTTGTGAGGAGAAACGAGGGTTCTTTTATCAATGACTCAAAGACACACATGCACATGCACCACATGAGCCTACATCTTATCGGCTCCTCGAATCTTAACACAGAGCAGCTGCCTATTACAGACCGATTACAAGTCTATCAGTCCCTGTGTATGACAGTGAATAAGCAATGTCCCTCTAGTTATTGATGCATAGATGGAGAGGCTGAAACTCGGAGCAGAATGCATCAGAATCTCCATCTCAGACCTGCTGGAACTTTAATAGACATTTTCAGCATCATCCAAGCTGTGATATAATGAAAAAAAAAAAAAAGTCACAGCATTAAACTAATACGTGGTTAGATGGATGAGCGTTGCTCCGTGGTTTAGCTGGTGGGAGTAATAGCTGGTGTGGGGGCACTCAATGGGTCTGATTCCCGCAAGGCTCCCATAAATAGTCAATGTGCATCGATTGCAAATGGCTTCGGATGAAAACCCCGGCTAAATGACCGTGGTACCATTATATTAGCAAAATGACAAACAGCAAAACAGATATCATGAAGCATGAAAGCATTTCTGATTGATTGTTTCAGCCTTACAAGAGGTTGAGGCTATGAGTGTGTGTGTGTGTGTGTGTGTGTGTGTGTGTGTGTGTGTGTGTGTGTGTGTGTGTCGTGTGTTCTCTGCGCATCTATTGAATGACAGGATTGTTATTGACTGAGCATGTATTTAACATTCCAACCGTATCTACTCGATGCAAAACCATACAGACTGGTCTGTCGATCCCGCTACGACTCTCATTAATGTCATTAATTGGTTGGAGCTGATGCACACCTGAGTCCCTCTGAGTATGTGAGGAGCCTGAGGGAGGACAACATAATGTGTACACTATTGGACAGAGCTCAGATGTGTCTCTGTTTACATATGAAGGAAACCACTCCTAGGAAGGAATAGTCACTACTTTGGGAAATTTGCTCACTAAATATAAAGCCACAACCCAAAGCTGCTTAGCTTAGCTTAGCATCGAGAATTGAAACGGCTAGCCTTGCTCTGTCCAAGGTAACAAAATCTGTCTCTAAAGCTCAATAATTACCAAAAAGTTGTGGTTTTATAGTGGGCTTGGTACAGGACTGTTTCTTGCCAAGGCTCAGCAAATTCCTGTAGTCTTGAAATAGTCTTATACTATACAGTATATAGCATATTATAACCTTTTTAAGGCGGGCAGAAGTGGCAGATTTTGTTAAATGTAGACAGAGCCAAACTAGCTGAATGCATCTGCTTCTAGTCTTTAAGCTAAGCTAAGATAATCGCCTCTAGCTCCACCCTGGACACGACAGTGGTAACGACCCTCTTTGCTAACTTCCCACAAAGCTAAGCTACTGAAGTAACCAACATGTTGAACACCTGCCTGTGAGCTGTCTGTGTCACTGTTGCATGTCTACCTGTGGATGTCTGTGCATGTGTTTTACCTGAACCTCCCGTGCATGGTAGGCTATGATGAGGCCCAGCAGTATGACTGTGGACAGACTGATCAGACACTTGAGGGCCAGGGAATACATGGAGCTCTGAAAAGAGAAAATCGACACACAAACACACACGCTTAGAAACATGCAGCATAAACATAATAAACATTTTAGATTGACATTACAATGAGGTGGCCGCATTAGCTGACTGGAGTCTACCCCGACCTGGAGCACGTAGCACCAGGGATTATTGGTGTAATGGAGCCAGGCTCAGCAGTCTACCAGTGAACACGGCTGGATCAAGACTGGACACAGCCTCGAGACCAAAGGAGCCCAAAGATGATGTATGTGGCTCAACTAGATGATTTTGGTGAGTTTTATTTTTTTTCTGTTGAGTTTGAACTAAGTGTGTTTTACGTCTTGGGAAATGTCGAGAGGCTATCTGGTGGGCATGCTAACGTCAGTAGATATCTCTGCAATACAATATATAGACATCTTTGACACAACGTCGCATTCTGTTGATAAAGTTACTTCATTTTTGAACATTTGTAACCAATATTCTGGCCATACCTTACACGTTGTACCTTTAAGATGTGATAATCGTTTGCTGTAGGGTTGTCTTAATATTCAGATCACAGTGACAAAAAAAAAAAACATCTATGAAAGATGCCACACTCTTCAAACTCATGATAGACCACATTCTGCAACACGTCTGGTTGAACCCAGTCCCAGATGTCCTCTGTCACTCCTCTGCTAAAATGAGATGTGTACCACGGCCTCAGCATAGACAATGAGAGCTAACATTTACAAAACAGACTTTCAGATGCTGAGCAGAGGTAGAACGGTAGTATTCCAGCTGTCAATATCACTCTGCAGTCGAGCTTTAAATCCTCTGCTTGTCTGGTTTCATAGAGCTTACAATCAATGCACTGGGGAACTTCTGATCAATACAGCTCATAGCACTTCAGTGGCTTCTTTAACCCTCTCACCTCACACACTCACAGCACAGCAACATTTACTGGACTTCATACGCGTGTGTGCACACTTAAACGGTATACATATACACATACACTGACACATTCGTATATCAGCTCATTTACACAAGAAACTCCCATCTTTGTACACCTAATCTGGATTACGATATATATCTGGAAGATCAAAATAAAAAATGTATAAGATGCGGTAGTTTCTGTTCACTGTCCTCACTGTTACGTGTTCTTTTCAGAACATGCTTTCATTGGAAACAGCATGTTTGGTCTCGTGTGAGCCGAATGTGCTGTAGGAATTAATGGATCAATTCAGGTGTGAGATGCCCGAGCATCAGGTATCATGGCTTCAAAAATGACATCAAAAAGATGAGATAATGAGGGAGCATGCATGTTAATTATTTAAATGCCGCTTATGTTATGTCTTTGGTAAGGGGCCATGGCATACATGAATTAATTCCCTCTGAATCTTCCTGGTATACTTGAAGGAAATGTTACTTCACTTCATCCTCCTATTTTTTTCTTCCACCTCATCCATAGCTGTCATGCATCAGGGAACCTTATTAGTCATGCCAGAGGCGTGGCTCTGGGAAACGTTAGCCTGTGTGGTGGTCTTTCTATTGGCCTGTCCACCACTTTGGTCCAGACTGAAACCTGTTGAAGTGTTGGAACGTCATGAACTTTTCTACATACACTCCACGTTCCCCACACGATGAACACTGGCTTTGGCGATCTTCTGACTTGTCATCTAGCGTCTCCATCAAGTTTTGATTTTTTTCACTGGACCATGTCAACATCTACTTGATGGATTGACATCAGACGCTGTACACATATTCATGTTTTAAGGCGATGTATTCTGAAGACTTTGGTGACCTCCTGACTTTGCTGTAGCACTGCCAGCAGGTTGACATTTTTGGTTTTAATCGAAATATGTCTTCAACTATTTGATGGATCGCAGTGAAATTTGAGACTGGTCGTCATGGTCTTCGCATATAACGACCTGTAAAAACCTTTATCTCCTGACCTTCCATCTAGTGCCGTCATCAAAGCAACATATCTGTTTTATGGTCACATACCTTTCAACATTCACACCAGCTTCAGCTGATGATGAACTGTAAACACTGTATCTGCTTAACATCGACATTAACAAGCATTAACATTGGGGGTGCTGATGCACTGCTGTGTGTCAGTACAGCCTCACAGAGCCCCCAGCATGGCTGCCAACTCTCATTCTAGTTTTTCATTATCACTTCTTTTATCTTACTATGCTTTCACGAGAGCATGCTTTTGAGGTATCCCCAAACAAGTGAAGTTAATTTATAAAACATATGACACACTTTATCCTAGATCCTTGATTTGAATAAGACAAAAAGTCTAAAAAAAACAAGAAAGCAAATAAAAAGTAGTGTACAGAGTAAACAGAAACAGCTGTCATAACAATGCAATATGGGGAAACAGAATTACAATATCAGGTGAATAAAGTACATGACCATGATAATAAATTATTTATAAATGCAATTAAGGTAGTTATCATAGTAGTAGGCAGTGTTACACACTGTTTCAGGTGTCAAATATCAAAAGATTCTGTATATGTATGTCTGCCAAAGGAAAAGATAATGTATAACCTGAAAGGAAGGCTAACGACACAGGACTCCTTTTATATTGAAATGAGTGTTAAATCCAACTGTCGTGTGAGTCTGATAATGCTTGTTTTATGTTGTTGGTGTTTTTTCTTTTCTTTTTATCCTGCTCTTTCAACTCAATTGATAGACAAGGGTTGTTATTTATTCACTCTTTACAAGTGTCTTGTTTTAAGTGTTGTTTTTTTTTCCATACTGTCATTATTTTTTGCTGTTCCTTTGAATAGGTACAGATGCTGAAGAAATTACTGGTTGTACATTAAAGGGAGGTTGAGTGGGATGGATGTGTGTAGGTAGTGGGGAGTGGGCTGTGGGGGGTGAAGGGGGGGGTGAGATCGGACAGGTAGAGGGGTGTGCTGATCTGTCATCTATGTGTTATATCATTGCGGCTGTGTGGCTCACTGATTGTTGTTCATGGTTTTTAAACAAACATGGAGCTCTATGGCAACACAGACAATGCTTGTTAGTTGGATCATTGTTGTTTCGGCTTTTCATGGTACATGTTGACAATAAGAAAAACATATCCAAGATTTATTCTTTATATTTTGAAGAGGAGAGGAAGAATAACTGATAAAAAAAAAATACACATACACCTTGTTTACTGTATTAGTCTCTCTGTCAACAAGCATTAATAAGAGTTAAACTCATACTGGCTTCTGACCTTTTATCAGGAAGTGGATTTTGTCAGTGCACCAGGTGTTTAGTGTTAATCTGCACACAGATGCAGATGCAAATGTCAGGAATCATCTTAGAAAAACATTTAGTTTAACTCACTTTCCAAGCTTCAGGAATGAAACTAGCTGCATTCAGTATTTCTGAAAGCCACACTTGTTGAATTGTTTCATTTGTCTACGTCAGCTCAAGGACTATGTTTTGAATTGCACAGTATCATACACAAAAAAACAAAGTGCATCAGTTCTGGAGATCACCAAGGTCACATGACAGCCGAGTGTCCTCTCCAAGAGAGCAGTTGTCCCACCTTCAGACTGCAGCGCCTCAGATTAGACATTTCAGCTGTTAAGTAGGATGCCGTTAAGCACTCATCGCCATTCGCTCTCTTAGTTTGCTTGTGCGTTCCGAGTTTAGACACACATTACTCAGCCTTTCCTTCAAGACGTTATTAAGCAGCATCTCCATCGCATTTTGGGTTCATGAATATATATTGCAAGTCAGCCTCCTGGAAAATAGAGTGTGTCAGTGTGTTACTGTGCCTATTTAGGGTCTCTGTAGATGCTCATGGCCTTAATGGTATTAATTCAACATCACACAAACTCACACAGACACACACACACACACAGTCTAGTTTGTTAATCCTCACTGACACCCTCCTCTGCTGAGTATTCCTTTTTCACATAAACATCAAAATCTGAAAAGGATTGAATATGAGATTGGGTGTCCTTTCTACTATCTAACACGCACACACACACAAACTTACACACACACACACAAGGAGAGCATTAAGTGAGTGTTGTTCATTTGTTCCTCATATCAGTGTGGTCATGGGCCACTGCACAACACTGGGAAAATACCAGCTACAGCTCGGCTCTCCAATGATTTCCTCTATCGGCTTGCCCAAAGCTCTGGCTGTCTTTTGGCCTTATTTCCTCACACTCTCTTTTCCTGTCTCGGTCTGTCTCTGCTAACATCTCATTTGTACTCACTGAGGCAATCTAGGTGCAAAGAAAACCGACATTGTTGTGCTAATGAGAAAAATGCAGACTTGGACATAAATACACAGCCACACTGGTGAGCTACAGTGTGATTTGCTTGGAGTTTACTTCCACTCTCACCTCTCTGGCTGCGTTTACCGTCAACCGTCTGTTGCCCGTTCAGGTTTGTTTTCAGCTCTGCCCATCACACTGTCAAGAGCATTTAGTTTCTTCCTGTTTCCACTTCACTTACTCTGCCTGTATAGTGAATGACTGGATGGTGACGAGATCTATGTGTATACATGCTTGCCCTCTGTTCATTTTCACTCTTGTATACCTGCTAAGAATTCTTGATTCTAATTGGCTGGCAGGGGTCCATTAATTCCTAGTAACTGGACACCTCTGATGCATGTGTTTGCTTTTCTAAATGAATGCACTTGAATTAAACTCTAGATAAAGACAACAACAGCGAGGCTAATGATTTGTTCATTCTTCAATAAGGACATGGACAGCTGTGAACAGCAGATGCACGCACGCTACAATCTGTGGCACTAGAAAACAGCATGGTGATCTCACGACAGCAGGCAGAAGACCTCCTTTGTTTTGGCTGGACAGAACAAAAAGTAATTTGTGTGTCTTTGTACTCCCTTAAAGATGATTCGTAGTGAAGTGTGGATGGCAACAGATCTCGCTGCACAGCTTCTCTTTTTAAGTTTACTTTTCTAGCACACACAGTCTGCAGTGTGTACAATCCATGCTGACACTTGCGGACATGGACAGATGACAAACTTTATTTCATGCAGGCCCTTGATGCCACATGGAGGCAACAAGCTTGAATTTCAGTTAAAAAGCTTTGAAATTGTGATGCTTGTTTAACCAGCTAGAGTTCTACATTTGGGGAAATATGCTTACACCCTCTTCTGTTCCAAGAGAGGCACATGAAGACTGATATTAGTGTTAATTATGAAGGTAAAGCCATCAGGAAATTAGCTTAGCATAAAAACTGAAAGCAGTTGGAAACAGTGAGCCTGCTTTGTCCGTTCAAAAATACACCTACCAACACCTCTGAGGCTCATTAAGTAGTCGTGTCGGATTTCAGCAATAATGGACGAGGTATTCAGATCCTTTACTTACATAAAAGTACTGATACCACACTGTGGAAATACTCCACTTTAAGTAAAATTCAACATCTTACTTAAGTAAAAGCATGTGTTGTTCTTAAAGTATTAAAAGTAAAATTATTCTGCAGAGCACATGTCCACATCTGTGTTTTACTATTACACATGATGTTTCTAATGTTACTGATACATTAATGTGTATGTTGCATTTTACAGCTGTGGATGTTTAGGGATGAGCTAACTTTAACTACTTTATATACTGCTCAGTAGTTTAATCCACATATTCATCATATTCTATAAGATCGTCTTACGTACAGTATCGTAGTAGATGTACATAGTTATATTCCACCACTGGATTTTGGACTATTCCTGACATATACTGGAAATGTTTGCATTTGTATGCATGTGTAGTGTGTGTGTGTGTCTTTTCCTTCTTCTTTTTGTCCAGCTGTGCTTAAGTGTGTGATTTGTCTGTATTGATCAATGGCTTGGTAGACAGCATGTGGAGATAATGAGCTTTTTGAGCTTCTTTAGTTCAATCAGCAGACAGACAGCCAGACACACGAACACATACACCAAACTACATAGTACACTGGTAGGGAACCTCCAGCCTCCGGGTCGTATCTTCTTAAGCAATAAAGAAGATAACAAAGCAGTCCCTGAACGCAACACATGTAAAAGACAAACCAGTGTGTCTAAGTTTGTGGGGATGAGCTTACAGTGATGAAGAAGGCTAATCTCAAGAGTCATTAAAGCTACTAACATGCTGAACTGGATGAGCTGCAAGGACAAATGCGTCCGGATGAAGTCAATGCTCTTCAGCAGAATCTGGACACCCAACAAGCAGCATTCAAAAAAGCACATTCAAACACAGGCAAGTTTTGTGGTGAGTGAGCTAATTCGGAAGGAGAATTTGTGAAGGAGTGCCTCACTGCTGCGGAGCTGCGAGTGCAGGACAAAGTAAAACAGAGTGTCCGTTAGTGAAGGAAAACCTGACGTGGAAACTGATAGCATAGTAGGTGTCTGTGCGATTTGGCCTTCATCGTGGACGTTACCAAGTCTCAGAGCTGAACCTCAAGCTCCAGCAGCTTCTCGGCTCTCTGCTTTCAAAAATGAAATCATTTCGAGTGAAATTAAATCTGTGCCATGTGCAACTGGAGAGAGGAAACACTGCATTTTCCTGCTCTGCAAGAACAAAAGCCCGCTATGACGTCTGAATATGCTGCTGAGTGTGAAAACTCCTTCAAGCGTTTGGCGAGAGGTTTTGGGACGTGAAAAGTAAACAGAAGAAACTGAATATACTTGCTGCTTAATGTGGAACCAGCCGAGGTGCCTGACAACCTACAATATGAGATCATTGAGCTGCAAAGCAACAACCTATGACTGTGAGCACTGACTCTTGCACTGACTCTGAATGATTTGGTTCCACTCAAGACCCCAGCCTTGAAAACCAGCTGTGAGCATCATCATCATCATCATCATCATCATCATCATCATCATCATCATCATCATCATCATCATCATCGCTACCATCTGACATCAGAAGCCTCCCCAAAGACAAGCAGCTCCAGCCATCGCAGTGGCTTGTGTGATACATGTATTAAATAATTGCCAGGCGTGCGGCCATGGGGGAGCCAGGAGGGCCAAGGACAACCTGATAATTGCTGCCCCCCCCATTTCATATGCATAATAAGCTTCTTAGATAAGCCCCCCATTGATGTGTGCCATCCCTATGAAAAATCTGCATGCCCTCGATGGATGTTATGAAACTTGAAACGGCCCTTGATTGGAAAAAGCTTCTCCAGTCCTGAGGTAGAATATAGATGAGGGTTTCCCCCAACTGTCCCTACCTCACCCTTATTGACACAGATGTAAGAACAAATAGCAAATACAAGTCGCTTAACGACACATTACTCTCGTAGTGATAAGTCGCTCCCAACATGTGTTGGTAATGCATATGAATGTCTATGTGCTCTCCCTGTCAGAGTGATGCCTTGTTGCAATCAGTCTCCAGGGAAACAGGCAGTAGACAGATGAGAGATGTCACCTCAGCAGGATAAACACACACAGAGAGACACACACACACACACACACACACACTCGACTGCACGTTGACACACACCATTACGACCTTACACACTCAATTAAATCCAGACAAAGGGAAATGTGAATGCACACGCACACACGCACACTAACAGGTGCATCCACCTGACGACACACACTCCATAGGCGTGTATGCACAGAGGAGACCACGCAGTGACGTGAATGTTTACGTTGCCGCCAGATGATGCAAGTTATGACACACCCATGAGTACCAACACACTCACACATTCAGAGAGAGGTAGCCTAGCCTTGTTACACTGGAAGAAATGAGCATATTTGTACCTGTTAGTAGCAAGACCTGTGGGATCTACCGTCCCTTAGAAGCCTGTGATCTAGAAGATGAAGGGAGTGTGGAGGAAAAGAGAGGAGGAGGAGGTGGAAGAGAGTGGCACAGAAATGCTGAGATGGCTGATAGCTCCTTTAGAGAATATGGTGGCAGTTGGTGAGTTTAATTCCCTGATGATCCTTGTGTTCTGTCTGAAAAGCAGCACACAGCCAGCGTAAGTGGCCTCGCAGAGTAAGGTCTGCAAAGGTCTCCCAGTAAATGTCTGCGAGAAATGTCAGCGATAGGGGAGCGATGGTGGGGAGGGAGAGACGGAGGTAACGCAGGGGGGACTGTGGGAGATGTTGTATGCCTGTTGAGATGGCAATGAGCCCCTTGGGGAAATGGAGACATATTTAAGAGAGGAACATAAACATTCGCTGCAAGTGAGAAGAAGAAAGGAATGGAGAGGGAGACTGGAAGCGGGCACTGCTGCTAATCTGTGAAATCATCTGTGCTTGTGGTGAAAAATGGACAGTAAGTGGCTACATGCCTCTCAACCACACATAACACCCATCTGGATGTCGAGGTGTCAAGTGTGTGTATTGACAGTGTGGCAGGTGAAGCTGACAGCAGCTGTGAGTTCCCTCAGAATAGCCATGTTCCACTGCAGGTCTGAAACGTGGCGTGGAGCCAGGGCCCCAAGGAGCCACATGGGTCTCTGTGAAATGATCTATTGATCTGACAGTGACAGGCCACATGCTAAGGTCCCAGGTGTCCGAGGGCCTCAGTTATTCTCAGATAGAGACACATGTCAGACAGGGACCCCCCTCCCTTTTAACCTGTTCCTAATAAAATCAATAATAGAAGCTCATAAAAATGTTTTTAGGAGGGACTGTCCTGTCCGTACTGCTGCTAACACTTGAAGTGTCAAGGTCAGTGTCAAACAGGTGTCACTGATCATGAAAAGAGTTTAAAATACAGTGTGATGCTTGACACTCTGAGGATGGACAGCGTCAAGCCTCTCTGGAGAACGTGTCTCAGAATAAGTTACGGCGGCAATCGCATTTTTCTTGGATGCTTTTTGTGGCAAAACTCACGATTTTGCCTGAGAGCAAATGAAATTATTTCACATTCATGAATTATTTCATCATCTAATATTCTCTCTGCATAATCTACCTTGGCTCAACAACTATGATTGGACATTTACAGTACAGGAATTCACTGCCACTGCCGAGGGCACTGAATATCAATAGCAAAGAAGGATTCAGATCCTTTAATTAACTGAAAACGACCAACGCCACAAAAATGTGAAAAATGCTCTTTTACAAGAAAAAATCCTTCATTCAAGTACAACCCAGAACCCCCAAAAGTTTGGACACTGTGTAAAACAAATAAAACTGAATGTGATAATTTGCTGATCCTTTCTGCCTTATACTCCATTGAAAAACAGTACAAAGACAACATATTAAATGTTTGACCTCATCAGCCTCATTAATTTTTGTAAAAAATCTGCTTATTCTGAGTTTGATGCAGCAACACTTTTCAAACATGTTGGGACAGGAGCAACTAAAGACTGGGAAAGTAGTGGAATGCTCCAAAAACACCAACAGGCTCAATGGTAACAGGTGCTAGTATCATGATTGGGTATGAAAGGGGCATCCTGGAAAGGCTCAGTCATTCACAAGCAAGGATGGAGCGAGGTTCACCACTTTGTGAACACATGATTGTATAACATAGTTCATTTGGAAATGATTCATTCTGTTGTTATTTACATTTTACATGGCGTCCCAACTTCTTTGGAATTAGATTCATGTACTATCAGCAAAATGTACTAATTGTATCAAAGTAAAAGTGCTTGTTTTGCAATGGCCCCTGTGAGTGATACATTATTGTATATTGCATTGTCAGATTAATATACTGATGAATTAATGGTTGAGGTGGAGTTCATTTTAACTATTTAACATTACAATCTCATTGTGTTTTTATGTAAAATCTTAATCTGAAAAGTAACATAGAACTATAGCTGTCAAATAAATGTGGAGTAGAAAGTTCAGTAAATACGTGTGAAGCATCAAAATTGTACTTGAGTGCAGTACAATAAGTAAATGTTCTAAGTTACTTGCCACTACTGCTGAATGTACGTACATAAGAACAGTTTTTATCTGCATCAAAAATGTGGCCTCGATTGTGGACTTTGCCTTGAACTCGAGTGAATCTGGCAGGTTAATAACTGAAGATAGAGGCTATAATACAATGAATGGAAAATCTCAGCTGTGGCTACAGTACGTGCTGACAGGGTTTGAAATCTGTTTCTGCACATGAATATACATATGCTTACTCACTATACCCACAGTCACGAACACCATGTCCTTTTCTGTTAACCTCTCTCCCTTTATCCTTCCTAACACACACACACACACACACACACACACACACACACACACACACACACACACACACACACACACACACACCATCCAACATTCTTATTCTTCATCTCTATTTTTGGGAGCAACATAGAGCAGCTGGTTTGGTAGAAACACAAACACACACACACACACACACACACACACACACACACACACACACACACACACCGGCGGTATACAGTGACATTTAGTTTACAGCTATTGTCAAAGGCACAAAGTCTTATGGTGTTGTTAACATGATACACATATATATGTATATACGCTGTATGTATATATAACCATACATGTAGATTTCCAATAGTGAAAAATGATCTGTACCTATCACATTTCTGCACAGGCTCTCCCACTACCTCTCAAGGATGGCTGTCAATACACAGCATGCGAGCTAGCACCTCTGAAAGGCAGCATCCATTTCCAATGTGCCACTTTCTCCAGCATGTGTGTGCTGGGATGGACCCTGCATGTGTGGGTGAGTGATTATCAATAATCAATAGAGGAAATCATTGAAGGCTTCCCCTGTAGACTGGTTTAAAGCACTGCATGAACCTCTCCACTTCCCTCCTTTCTCTCTTTCATCCTCATGATCTGCATCCATTTTTCACAACAACCAGTGGGCTTCTTTCCACCTCAATTATCTAAGTGAGGGCTTGAACTGTCTGGTGGAACTCCTGAATCTGCTGGAGTCAAACCAAATCTGCAACCATAAAAAAAAAAATAACTTGGCACTCTGCATTTAAAAATGAATTTTGATCAGGCTTTGCAGAAGCATACTTAACTCTCTGGATTCAACCTCTTTTTTTTTTTTTTTTTTTAAATGTACAACCCTGAAAGGTGACAATGAGGTCCAAAGGTATTTTACATACTATTCTTCCTCAACTCTGACTTCCTCTTCTTAACCAGAGATTTTTTAATGAACATAGATTAACCCACAGAAAGCAAACAGCGTGGCTGCTCTGATTGTGTTTTACAGCTGTCCATCAATTCTTATTGATGGACAATTCTGCCTGATTCACTTGAGCACTATATTGGTTGTAGCTTAAGAACCCAAATCAGGCTTTTCATTATCGCCTTCCCATTTTTTCTCTCCTTCCACAGCCTTTCATTTCTCGCCCAGCCGCTTTTCTCTTCCGATCACACTCCCCCAGTTTGACGCCCACTAGAACAGCACAGGAGCAGAGGGAGAGAGAAAGTAAGGGGACAAATGAAAGAAAGACAGAGAAGAGAAAGCAGGATAAAGAGACAGGCGTGGAGTTGATAGAGAAAAGAAACAGACAGAAAGAGAGAGCTTTACCAGTGTCTGCCGTCTCCTTCAGGGAGGAGAATAGGTCGACGGAAAGGAAGAAAAGAGACGAGAAAGGGATCGAGAGAGAGAAAAATTCAAATAATGAATTTTCATTGATGAAAAGGCATCGCTTCTAAAACTATGGTTTTCATAAAGTAATGAGTGGGAGACAGAAGCAGCAAAGACACAGGCAGCAAAACAGAACAGGCAGATTTTTCTAGAAATGACAATAACAGAGAAGGAGACCAAGTATCAACTGGAGACCACAGACTACAAACAGATACAGAGAAGCAGGGAGATAGAGACACACCCAGCTGGCCTAGCCTAATAGGCTACCTGTAAATCTGTGCTCTCACACGATCCCATAATCTCCCTCACATGATCAGTGATCCATATATGACAAGCTGTATAAGTGGAAGTAATGTTTCCACCTTATTAGCTAAAGAAAACTAGCCCTCTGTGACATGACAGCGGGAAAGAAGGGATTGAACGAGGACAGATCTATCTTTGCATCAGGAAGGTGAGCACAACATGCTCCAAGGCTCTCTGGGACCTTGTGGCGCACACACACACATACACAAACACAACCAAAATAAACAGACAATACCAGCCAGGGGCCGATTGAGCTTATTACACTCCCCATTACACAGACAAATGAGATCCTGGCCTCCTACTGATGATCTGCCCCCCATGTCCTCTACATCGCTGTATTACATCACCCAAAAGCAGCAACTGTCAAGCCTGGTCATTACAGTACACAACCCTGCAACAATATGGGCATGGTGCTGGTCAGACTGAGCGGGGGCACCAGTCAGGAATTTGGTGATTAACTGGTGAAAGCTGATTCTAACTATCTGGCCACAGGTCCATCCAAATCTGACAAAGTTGAGGCAAAAACGAAAGTTAACTGAGGAGATTCCAGCTTAGCACTGGTGCACAATGCTACAACCATCATAACAGCCTGGTGTCACTTTGCTGGGCACCTTTAATGCACTGAGGCAACATTAAAGGGGCAGCACCAGTTTGTCCTTGCACCTGCATAAAGTTAGGTGACTTACGAAATACCCATTAGAAACATAATGCCCAAAATTGTAGCAGCAGAGGCCAAGATATCCTGACTTCTAGTCTCAAGTAAGAGTCAAACTCCAATAAAACTGGATCCTTCACTTCCCATAATGCGACTGAATAGTGTCTTTCATTAGACCCTCCCTGCCTCGTAATGGCCACGTCTTTCAACCTCTGCATTTTTTAGCGTACCCTTTCTTGTTTACAGTTATATTCTCCAAGTTCAAGCCAAGATAACCCTGATGATGTCGCTCTGACATCATCAGGGTTACATTATACAACTGACTAGTGAACTAATCTTTACATGTAAAATCAGTAGAGTGCCCCTTAAAGTGTCACTGGTCTGTCCCCTCACCTTGGTGTACACGCCCCACGACAGCTCTGTCTCAATCACCATGACGACGATGCCAAACATCCCGAAGATGAGAGCGTAGTCGCTCAGCCTCTTCCTCTTCTCAAACAGCGCCCTGCGATGCCCCAGTTTATAGCCAATGTTTTGGTTCTTCCTTTTGGGGGCCTTGGAGGTGCTGCCCCTTGCCCCGGTGCCCACTGCCCCGACTCCCCCTTGCCTGCTGCCCCTCCCCGGCTGCGCCCGCCTGCTCTCCACCAGCGCGTGGTTCTGGTGGTAGATGGACATCTGGTTGGATGTGGAGTCGCTGATGTCATACCCCCCTCTGGGGTATGGCGAGTCTTCTTTGGATGAAATCACAATCTCCGGGGGGCTCTGAATTGGGGGTTGATTGGTAGAGGACAGGGCCACCGAGGAGGTAGGAGGGGCTTCACGCTGTCGGTCATGCCCCCCAGCGGCCGTTGCCCCGGCAACAGCTGAAACACCACCCTCTTTGGTCTCACTGCTGCTGTCTGATTCGATGAGGTTTCTGCGGGAGGCGCTGAGGCGGCTCAGGGGCTTCATGACCCCGCCTGTGTACTTACAGGAGCTCATGGCGATCTCCGTGAAGGGGTTACTGTCCCGACGGTGGACCAGAGGGCTAGCCTGTCTGTGCTTGCAGCCCCTCTCTCTCTCTCTCTCCCGCTCCCTGTCCCTGTCCCTGTCCCTGTCCCTGTCCCTGTCACGCTCTCTGTCCCTCTCTCGATCCATGGAGGGCGAGTGGGAGGAGTAAAAGAGGGCGTTGTAGACTGGGGAGTTGTCCCCACTCAGGCTGTGCTGAGATCCCAGGCAGGAGGAGAGCGGGGTGCTGGTGGGATGCAGGGCGTTGGGGATGGGTGGCGGCAGAGGCTGGGCTCCAGAAGATGACAGGGGCAACTTGGGGAGTGATGCTGGAGGCAAGTTGGGCGTGGCAGTGGACGGGGACGGGGTGCTGCCATTTAGACGGTCGAGGCTTGATCCTCCCATGTGGTTGGAGTGGTTTGATCCTGGCTGGTTGCCAGCGGTGGAGGGATGGGATATACTGCCCAGGGGAAGGAGGAAGCGCTGGTCTTCATCCTCACTCCCTCCTAACAGAGCCAAGCTTAGAGAGGGGGGAGGCTCCATGGTCACGGCTGAGGCCACGCACCTGTCTACAGACAAACACAAAGCAAGAGAAGAGAAGAAGTGTAAAGAAATAGTCGAATATTCATCATGAAGGTAGTAACGAAGACAGGACAGACAGAGAGAGAGAGAGAGCTTTGTGACAGACGGTTAGTTAAAAGAAATGAGGGACAAGACTGAACTCCAAAAGCCAAACGTGTGTGACAAAGAGGGGCAGCAGACTGAAGAAAAGTAGCCATTATTGGGGAATATGTTCTTCCTTGAGTAGCATTTGAGTCAGCTGTCCAGTCAGCCCCTCTCAGCGATTTCTCTCTCTGTTTCCCAGTGTCCTCTCATTCTCTCACATCCCACAATGCTCCCGGCAATCTTTGCCATAAAATGTCATCTGTGTTACACTGTTGTTAGCCAGGGGGGTGGTGCAGATCCTCCATGGAAATGAGATCAGGCTCAGACGCTAGAGGATAATAATTCCACATCAGTCAGTTTTGACAGCACGAGAAGTAGGCTACTGTGACTGCGTGTGTGCCTCAGTTAAGCATAAGTTGTCTGCATTTGTTTGCATTTGATTGATCCAAAACAATAACCTACTTTCAGTAGCCTATGATATAACCAGACACCTTCACAGCCCCCTCCTCCCTGTCTGATTCTCTACCTACCTCCTACCTCTTCTCTCTCAGTCCCTGTCCCCCAGGTTAGTTGTGTTGAATCACTGGCTGGATGAAAATAGACCACCACACTTTTTCTTTTTCATGTTGTCACGGCCATCATCTTTTCGCTTCGCCTCCTTTCATATAGGTCCCTCCACAGGTCCTCGCTCGTCTCTCGAAATTGTGCGTCGCTTCCCACAGATGTTGCTCCTCCGTCTGCGCTCACTTGATATGATCAGTTTGTTTCTTTCTCCACCATCACGGGTCTCTCAGCGGTGCCCATGTCGATCCCGTCAGTGACAATCGACTCGAGATGAAGAGGAATAATCCATGGTGACTGGATTTAATCGCTCAACCTGTGGCTGCACGTCAGACAATGTGCAGCGGCATACACCGGCAAAACGGGCTGCAAAAAAACAAAAAAACAAAAAACAAAAACAAAAAAAACGCAAAGCTGGACGTCAAGTAACAGTCCTCAGATGAGCGGTGAAGCCTGAGATTTAGTATGTGACTCCACCGACTTCCACTCAATCTCCAGCTCCCTGTCTCCTCGGATCTGTCTCTCACTCTCCTCCAACTTCTCTCCCTCTTCCTCCGCCTCCAGTCCTGCCGTTCATTCCCATTGGACGGAATCAGAGAGGCGAAATAAGCGCTGAAAACAGGTGGCAGGATTTGTAAGGTGTAGCCGCCAAACAAATGTCTGATTTATCATTGTGGGTTATTTGGGGGGGTGATTATTTTCACTGTAGCCTCAGAAAATAGCATTTGTATCAGCTGCCTCGAATAAAGACTAATAAGACTAATAAATCCTGCAACATGACGGAAGGCGCGTCCTTCACCTGAGAACATGGAAAGGACCTGCACGCTTCTCTGTTTAGAGTAAGAAAAACCTCTGATGGTTTAGGCTGGAGTTGGATGGTATAATGCATCAGCCTCTAACAATAATACATTTTTCTTTCATTTCTTATCTGTTGATCTGGGCCAGCTGCTGCATACAATGCCTTGCAGGGACAAATAAAGTTGTATTGCATTGAATTGAATATTATCTTAATAATTGATGCCTTAAGGAAAAGATTAAAAATAAAAAAAACGATATGTAATTAACACAAGATAATGTAAGCACCATTTTCCGTTAGGGATTCTCTGATTTCAGTCCTGACAGACTAAGCAATTTATAATCCAACTCTACAGAGTCCATACAGCATAATCCTGCATAATTAGACTATTCTACCTGGCCTAATCGGTTTAATATTATGATTCCCTCTCTGTGCGTTATGTGCACCCTTAATCGGATGAGCGCAGACGCGGAATTATGTGGGAGCGGATTAGACCGTTTTCTAATAACAGGTCAGCCAATCCTGTGATTATGCAACCTGACAGACATCAATAAAGCAAATCATATCGTGCGTGATTCTAAGTATTTATACAAAAGCAGCCCTATGTAAACACCTCACCCAGACACTGGACGGAAGACAGGCAGTGGTCCACCAATGGAGAAAAATGTGTCTTCCTATATGTACCGACTGCTAGTTTCCTCTTTATGTGCATTTTTGTTTGTATGTTTTGTTGTGTTTAATTCTCTAGATGCTCTCGCTACACGTGTCTCTTTGAATTTGGGTAAATAAGCGCAGTAATGTGTTGTTTCTGCCCTGGGCTGATTCGTGATGGGTCAGTGATGGAGAGTGGCTGGCTCAACAAGCGGGAAACTCCTCATAGAAAGGCCTGGGGAAAGGTCAAAGGTCAGGTCAGAGCCGTCACAGATGAAAGCCATTTACTGAGCACAATGGAACAGGAATAATAAGAGAAAGTGAAGGAAGTAGGACAGGACATATGTATTTTTAGTGTATCTGTGTTTCTGCATTTGTTGGGCCTGGTTTTAGTTTTAGATTATTTTTAGGATTTTTAAAATGGAATAGGATTAAGGTTACATTTTAAAAAAAGGTGGTCTACAATTCAAGGTTGTACTAGGTGCACTGGCACAGGTGAAATTACAACAAAACCCCTCTAATTATGAAATAACATAAAAATTCTGGTTAGGCTTAGTGCTGTGGGAAACAGAAATAATTTTACAGATCAAACAATTACGTTATTAATCAAGAAAATAATCAGGAGATCAATCAATAGTCATTAGCTGTACCTGCAGCTGTGGGTTAGCCCATGAGGTTTTGGCTCACCTGCACGGTCGGTGCTTTCCTCCCATTTGTGTTTTTCCTGTTTATCCTCTCAAATAAAAAGACCAAACTAAATTATGTAAAAAGACTAATCATCTGGTCAAAACTTTAATGTTCTGGCAGCAGTTTCTTCACAGCTGCTCTGCCAATAAAACACAGGAGCAAAGGAGAGAGTGAGAAAGATTTGACAAACACTATACAATACAATGAAGCACAGAAAATGGAAAAAGGCCTGCCAGGGGCCCAAGGGGACATTAGGAATGACGGAAAACAGGAATGGAGGCAGGCCACACTCTATATCTTTCACAAGTCTTAATGTTGTCGACAGAGGTTAGGGGGCAGCAGAGAAAGATGGAGAGTTTGGAGCAATGGAAGCAGAGGGCAGTGACAGAGAGGAGGAATGATGGGCCCATTGAATGAAAAGGTTAGTTCACAGCCCTGCCCTGCCTGCAGCATACATCAGATGCATGGTGTGAGAAATATCTGAACGAGAAAGTGAATGATAGAATACAAAGAGGAATAATAAAGTGGGATGGCAGTTGCTATGCCAACGCTGTAGTATACAGATGAGCTCTCACACCACCTGGTCTGTCTCTCTCTCTCTCTCCTCCCTCTGAGTTTAAAGCCACATAAAAGCCGGACTACGGGAAATGATACTGTATAAATCACATAAAACTTCTAAGTGAGCAACAGGTGGGTGGGTGAGGGAGGAAATAGAGGAGGGGAGTGATGTGTGTCTGGTGGGGAGGAAAAAGGGGGGATGTAGAGAAAAGGTGAGAATTTGGAGAAGGAAGCTCATCAGTGAGAGGAGAGAGGGACTGATTGGATTCTGGCTGAATGGACAAAAGGCCCCTCCCAACACGCACATGCACACGCACACACACGCACGCACACATAAACACTTTGACAAAAAATAGCAATCATTGCATTTCCTGTACAATTCTACGCATTTATTTCAAATGCGTCTGCCTTTGTCATTACAGATTATTCTAATGTTGGTTTACACAGCCATTGATAAATACATGTGTGAAGATAGAAGCAGTCAAGGTTTTTACGTAAAAGGAATAATTTGACATTTTGGGAAATATGATTACCTATTTTCTTCCTTGTTAAAGACTGATAACACTCTTGTACAAATATGATCCTACAGCTGGCAGCAAGTCAGCTTAGCTCAGCACAAAGACTGGACAGGGGGAAATATCTGCCTACGATAACAAGAAATAGTCTGGCACATAACCCTCCGTCAAACCACAATGTGTCTTCTTTTACATCCGGATTAAACAAACAAGATGAAATGTTGATTACTGAGCTTCATTGGTGCTGATTGTTACCTTTCGGTAGGGTCAAGCTAGCTGTTCCTTGATGTTCCCAGTCTTTGTGCTAAGCTAAGCTAACTGTTTGACAGCTGCAACTTCATATTTACCGACAAACATATGTGTGGGACTGAGCTTCTCATCTAACTCTCAACAAGAAAGCTAATAGACCTGAGCAGATAAAGTCTTATCTTACATTTTATGATTGAGTCAGGATTGCTGATGCATGAGCATATAAGCAGCATTTTAATGGTAGGTAGAAGCAGAGATACTTTATATTCGAGTTTCATGTATAATAAAGTGTCATAAACTGGTGATTTTCTCAGAAATGTGGCAGAGGACAAGTGGAAATTCTCGAAGTACAGGTACTTTAAGATTATACAAGTACAGTAAAATGTGTTGAATAATTGAATAACATGACCGCACTCTGACTGAACTGCAAGGTCAGTCAATGCAGAAAAGGAAATGGAGCTGCACATTTTCCACAATCTCCGGATCAGACACCTGTTGTTGAGCAGATTTATGATAAATGTCAGAGATTTGATGAGTAAGGCCTTTTGCATAGCTGCATGGCTCTTCGTGGGAAATCATTGGGCTTGCCCTACTCTATCAGACATGCTCTAATCGCTGACCCACACCGGCTCCACTGTATCTTAATGGCTCAGATTGCATTAGGGGCCTGGAAGCTGCGCGGGCTTACCCACAACCTAAAACCGACAAGCTGTATGCAGATGGATCTCTGCACAGCAAACAGCACTCTGATATGACTGCCTGAGAGAGACTAATCAAATACAAAGAGCAGGAGACTACGGGGGGTAAAAGATAGAGGGGAAGAGGGGGGGGGCTGTAGAGGGTGGAGTAAAGGCTGTGGGTAATGCGTCCGCTCTCCCATTTAAGTGGCTAACAAGCAGTGCGGAACATCTCGCCTCCAAACAACTGTGGCCTTTTAATGAAAGGACAGACACACATGCAGGCATACACACACACGCAAACACACACGCACACACACACACACAGGATGCTGACACAGCTTTAGTAGACTCTATGTCTTTCAGAAGTTGTATCAAACCCCAAATAAAATAGTCGGCGCTCCATGTCAGGCCTTGTTCTTTAGGATGTAAGATATCATGTGGAAATAGTGCATCGTCACCTCCGACTGAAGAGCCAGTTGGTTAAGTGTGCTGCTTACAAGCGTGTGCAGCTGTCATGTTACTAATATTTGGAAGTGTGTGAAGAGTTCAGAGGCTGACTGCAGTTTCACACTGTCAGCATGATAGCAAAGTGTATGCTGTGGCGGTGCTGATGTGCTGGATGTGTGTGTGTGTTTGTGTCAGCTGTCTCCTGACCAAAAGGAACTAGTCAGCAGACGAGATAGTGCCAGATTTCCTCTCACACAATTTTCCTGTCACTTTAACATCCAGGTCCTTTTATCCCCTCTGAGGTTTGACTTGGCTTTGGGTGGCTTTAAGGTTTTTTTTTTTTTTAGGCCGGATACTGGACAGCCGCTCTCATCCTGGAGTCCCTGAAGCCCACTGGTGCCCACATAGATCGGCTGCTGTATCTTCATGCCAAGTGGTCCCAATTAGTTTGAAAGATGCCTCGTCGCTGTTCCAACCAGGCAAGGTGATTAACTTGGCTTTTGTTTAAGCTACCTATCACAGAGCCAGGGATGATGGCAACATATTCCCAGCTGCCACTCACAACCCAGATGATGACCGTGACCATTGCTCCTTTGCATTTGACATCCCTCCTTGGAAACCATCTGCTCCACCTGGTCCGGCTCCTTGGGAACAACCTCTTGGTTGATATCCAGCCTAGTCCAAGAGTGTGCAACAGTGTCTTCATACTGCTCTACTACTGCTACTGCTTCCCCAGGACCAATGTGAGAGGCAAAGGAACAAAGCATGATGGAGGGAAGGATGGATGAGTGGAACGGGGGCCGCGGTGTTCTTTACAGTGGACTTGAAGAGCAATTTCAGTTATTTCTGTGTGATCAGCTGGTTGTTGGCCCCGTCAGCCAACACCACCCTTTCTTCTGTTGAAATGGCAGTGGTAGTTCTGAGATCCTGTGTCCTGTTTAGTCCTCTTCTAATGCATAGGTAGCCGGGAGTCAAGGTCTCAAGCCTTTCAACAAAAGGAATGTGATGTTGTATGCTGTGTGTCACCCTTGATTGATTGGCTAAGCATGTCTGCAGCTGTCCTGATGCTGACATGGCTTAGTGTTAAAGGAGTTCAGAAGCTAATTACAGTTTCATAGCATCCGTTTGATAGTCAGGTTTTGTGTGTGTGTGTGTGTGTGTGTGTGTGTGTGTGTGTGTGTGTGTGTGTGTGTGTGATTCTGCAGTCTTCATGAGTCAGCTGTCTCTTATCTCTCAGCTAAGTGACACTGCCTGCCTGACTTTTTGTGACACTTTATTCCTTGAAAAAGCGCCATCGTATAGTAAAGTCAGTTTTACTAGATCTAACCATGATAGTGATCAAATTACCAAGCTGCTGTGCTTCCATTGTGCTATGGTCCTGTGCATCTGTCCAAATTTCAGTTGTACCGTGCTTGACAATGTTGTAGCATTACAGAAACACTAGCTTTGTGCTACTGTATAATACCATGCAAAGGATAACTTCCATTACATTTAATTCCCAAATGTAGGTCAGGAAATAATACAGCATATATATTAACTCTCTGCCTTTTTGACTTCAGCCTCCACATAGGCCACTTTTCTAGCTGTGCGACCTGGTCAGGGGATGTAAATGAAGGATATTAATTGGCAATATACTCTAGTGGTCACACATGAAATGCTGGCATGGTTCTCATTTGACTCACTTGCTATTATACTCCTTGCATCCTACTGCCAAACTCTAAGCAAAATTGAACTTATGAGTTCATTCTTAATCACGGAAGCTGACAAAATCCTCTCAACTCAAGGTCCAGATGTTCAGTCTTTCCGTTATTCTGTGCACCTCTAGGACTTCTCATCCATTCTGACTCCATTGACGTTGTTTTGGCAGCTTCAGATCAGCTTCTTTATTTTATTAAATCACTGGAATGAGATATCATGTCCTTTAATCTTTCTAGAGTGTTGCTGTATTCTCTGTAAACCCACATTATGTACACACCGAAAATGTCAAAGATCTTGGGATAGCAGGTCAGAGTATTTAATAAAGGCACTTATTTCAATGCTGTGATGACAGAGGGGACAAAACTCCTGCTGAAATGAGTTCTCCTCCATCATAAGGTCCTGTATCTCCATCCTGATGTCAGTGATGTGACTTGATGATCAGTATCATTTGACTGTTCTGTGAGTGATGGCTCTGCTGTTCATCTCCGAGGGTTCGGCTGTGGGAAGGCTGATGATTTTGGAGGCAGTGTGTGTGATGATGGTTAACTTGAGATGGTCAACATGGTGAAGAAACAGGAGGAACAGCACAACAGGATGCTGATATTATTGATAGCTGGCACTGCAGCATATGAGTCTATTGGTACACTCCCAGAGTTAGTCTCATTATGAATGTGCACAGTTGTACTGTATAAGGATGCACGAGTAACACTCTTTAATGGCATTGCTTCAGTGCAATCCCATAATGTACCATTTATTCAATGACCAACAGCACTGGGAAAACTACTCCACTTGGACACATGCTCCTACAGTGACTGCACCATGGTATATGATTTCGTACCACAGTAGTAACACTGTCAGTTTTGGTGGAACTGTGCCATTACGTCATAACAGTATTTCATACTGAGCCCAGTAAAATGGCAGTACAGATGTGTCACTTTTATTCTGTGGCCAGTTATTTGTCCCTAACTGAAAATACCACCCATTATCTTCACAGTACCAAAGCACTTCTGCAAGGCCTCTCTTTTCCTTTCTGATTCTTCTAGGACTCCAGCGTTTGGTCCCTTCTGTCACACCTTTGATGACCATTTTAAATGTGCACCGGACTCCACAGGTTCTCATGATCTTGTGTTTTTTAGCCCAGCCGCTCAGCCATTGCCCTCCGCGCTCAGCCTTCATGTATATTCCCTCTTTCCCCTCTCTCATTTATTTTCATTGGAGAGCATCGATTGGCTTGTTTAAGCCCTTCGGTGTGGACTAATATTTCACTCCATGCGGCCCCGTTCCACTGGCCCATCCTTCCCTCCATCGTGCTTTACTCCTCTCCCTCTCTCATTAGTCCTGCCCTCCCACCATCCAAATACTTGACAGCAGAGACCATATGACTCCAACTTGATGGGTGGAGATCCTGATTAAAACAAGCTCTCACTATTGCACACAGGCCATTTCGACAGCACAAACACACACATCTATATGTGTGCACACGTTTATATAACTTGAAGGGAACCTCATTTATTGATTTCTTAGCTCCAACTTTAAGTGTAGGGCCATTATCATACAAACTGATAGATCCACTGTACGCCTTTATCATACGTCTGTGATTTTTCTACCAGAAGTTGTTGGGATTCCACTGCTACACATCCTCCTCTAATGAAACGGGCAGTTTGGGGGACATTAACAATAAAATTATTTATGAGGCACTACACTGATTGGCTGGCAATATTGGTGCCACCGTCACGTCCCTCGAGAGAAACAATTGCTGCTGAACTGGAGACTGCATCTAATGCTACACAAAGCTGATTCAGGATGAGGCACTGAACATTACTGTTTGTTCCCAGTGATGCATCACACCATGCAACAGCTCTAAATGGCTTGTTCAAATGTTCAAAGTGTTATTGCATCACATTAAGACACTGCTGAAACGACGAGGAGTATCAGTATTATCCAGCATCATGGTTTTACAGCACCTAACTGACATCGACGAAAGAATGCACCAATAGGCACATTTTGAGTTCCTTAATCTCCCTTTTGTTGAGCCTCATCTTTATTATCATAGCTGCTTTACGTTTTGTATGTTCTTTTGTTTAATTTGTGTAGATCTCATTCATTCTTACTATCACTACCTCACTGGTCTACTGATCAATTGTTTATCTTTATATATCTCTATATGCATTTTTGATGCTGTGTGCACCTGGTTAGATGCTACTTGGTTGCCCTGCTTCTTAGTTCAATCGAATGCACATTTTACTATACAATACTCATCTATTATACTAATTCTGATCTTAATTCTTGTTCTGGCCAAAATATCCTCACCTTTAAGGTCCAAGAGTGACATTAGGTAGAAGCAGAGACACATAGTCAGACTTACACAGCCTGAAAATAAAAGCAAAAGGACTAAAATATCTTGCAGAATCAGGGAATTAATGTGATGAGCCCACATAATACAATGTGCTGGTCTTTAGATAATATAAATGTCAGGACTACACAGATCTTGGTAAGGAGATCTACTAGATTTGGTTGAGCGTCCACTATGAATATCAGGTCACGCGGGCTGATTGCATGTAGCCTTTCTCCACTCCACACATGGATGCATGCACACAGCCTACGGCCCAAAGGTGAGGACATGTTTCCATCTGCTGATCCTTCGGAGCATTGCAATAGGCTCCGCAGCTATTTGGAGGCAGACTGGATCTAAATGCCACGCTGAAGAGGCCCTGCTGTAAAAAGTAGCATTTCCAACTCAAACTTTCAACTTAAAAAAGTCAATCCAGCAGTCCCCTCAACAACAGCTTAAGAAGTCAAAGCCCCTGTATCATTCAGACAACTCAAGCCTTGGGTGAAGGAAGTACTTCTCTGGAGGAGGTAAGAGATAAATGACAGTATAGCAGACTCTGATATGAAGAAAATGCCAGAGACGCATCACTCCAGTGAAACAATGCTACTTATTTTATTATTTTTCTTACTTTTCAAATGTTATTGGTAAAAAAACAGCATATTGCAATTTAATTAAAACATCAGGAAAAAAAGATAGAAAAGCAATTGTAGATGATTTACAAAATTTATACATTAAACCTATACATATGCATACACACACAGACATACTGTATATACAGCAATATACTCAAACATACATTTTTGCAAACAGTGGGGTCCAAACCTGAGTCCACTACCAAGAACTGTACATTTTAATGACAGATTACAAAATGAATAAAAATATTCATCTTTTAAAGCACTTTATTCACAAACAATTAGTGCCAACATTAATCAAAATGTCTTTAATGTCTCTAATCTTTAGGAAGGACAACTGATCTACACACAGTGACCAGAGAGAGGCGCCACTCGGCTCTACAGAGGCATATCATCACTTACAGCTTTAAACTTCTCCAGCAAGACAATGACTGACATGGCAGACCTCAAACACAGTATACATCAGTGAGAGACAAGCGAATGTATGACAGTACGTCTCTGACATGCTGTGAAGGAGTGCTCGAATAATGAGGATTCTCACGTGATTTGTGATTCTCTAACGAGCCTGCACATCATTGTCCAATACAAGTGCAGAGGACAAATGTTGAGAAGTCTTGACACACAAGTTTCATTTACTTACTGGATTAATAAAAAAAATAAATAAAAGAACATAACACAATTGCTTAAGAAATTAATTAGCTGACTAAAAACATTTTGGTTAGCTCTTGATAAATGAGAGTTTCGGGATGTGGACTCAGGCTTTTGAACCCCACTGTACATCTGTGTGTTGATGTATCTGTATATACCTGATGTATATATTGCACCATCCATCTACATTTAACCAAGTCGAGAACAGACGAGACGTTCTCCTTAGACAACAGAACCACGCTCACTTAGCAGTCATCATGAAATGGCCACGCAAGACGACTGAAAAGCCTTTTTGTATTGAGGTGTACAAAACAATACGCAGGCAGGACAGTTGAGACTTTCCAGGACTTGCTAGCATGGCCAGCTGCTGATGAACATATAGACAGAAGTAAAGACAAACAGGAGAAATACTCAAAAACACACAAGAACAACTGTACTGCTTGGAGGTCATGACATCAGTTCTTTCTCTAGAAAAACACAAAAGCACAGTGAGTTGATGGGACTGATCAAAGGGCCACACTGACCAATGCTACGCTAATGGAAACCATGTTAACAATATGCAGATGCATGAACATCTGAGGACGTACAGTAACTTTAACTTTTACTCAGAGACGGCCTGATCGAAGGCTTCGGAGTATGTACATGAGCTAAAGCCTCAGATGCTGGCCAGTAAATGTCTGAGTCACTGATCAGAATATAAGCTGGCATTGATATTCTTATGTACAGTGAAAGCCTCTTGTGTGCAATGAAAGCTGGGACTTCGCTGAGCAAGGACTAACTTCCGACTCATGACATCTAACTAGGCTGAGTGCGAGTTTCAAAAATCAAGTTTCCTGCTGAGAGCGTCACGTTGTTCCAAAAACAACAAGCACTGCGTGACACAGGAGCTAAAGGCAGAATGAGTAGGATATGTGGGTTTGTAAACGCAGCATTCAAAGTTGGCCCCTCACCCCAGGCTCGTGACTTCCTCTTGGATGTGTGTTTATGATCTGGCACCTGCCATGTTTGTATTAAGTCCCTCCCTCACACTGCTATTGGCTGGGGGCTACACACCCAGTGCCCAAAGGTTGATGCCCAGAAATGTCCCAAACACAGCAAACGATGAAAACTCAGGCAGGGGGCAGAGTCTCCGTGGGTACAGACACACTTCTGGTGGGCAATAAGTGATGATTGAGAGGGATTATTTTTTTGTATGAGTCTACATGTTATCTATTTTTTCAAGGAAAATCCTACTCACTCTGCCTTTAAACTCTAAATGAACGTAATCACAATTACAAGCACTGCTACATGGCAGGTCCCATTGGGTTGAATGCCAATTAGCAGCACTTGTCAGCTACTTGAGCTCCAATGGCAAAAATTAGACAACAAACAGTCTGAAGGGGCCAAATCGACTGGGTCCAAACTGCAGCTGCAATGGTCAAAGAACCGAATGAGTTCACGAATCAAGCAGACCAGTGGAAACATAACAGCAGCATATGACAAACAAAACACCGTAATGACAAAGGAAAACGACTGAGATTACAATCTGAAACCATAGTTATAAACAGTATAAAGGAAGCTGGCAAACGCAGCCATTTTTGATTGGTAGCACTGTTTGCCATGGTGACTTCAAACCAGTTCCTTTTTCATGTAGTGTTTACAATATTCTGTACACCCTGTGGATCTCTCCGAAACTCTCTGTGACCCCGCTCATCCTTCAGGCTTTGCCCTTGCCATCTTCCTCTCATTTCCTGTCCTTTTCCATCGCTCTTCTTCTGCAGCCTTAAACCATGTTCCACCACAAGATACAGTTCTGACTGCTGGCTACGCATTGTTTGATTGTCCTTTTTCCCTTCACACCCACTCCTTCAGTCTGCCCCTGCCTTGTGCTTTTCTCCCCCCCCACGTATTCGTATGCACCATCCTACACCTCTTCTTACTTGTAGTCCATTGCCCCTCCGTTTCTACTACTGCTGTATCCCACAGGGACACTTGCTCCATTGTTCCCGGTTCCCTCCCCTGCCTCAAAACTCTTCTCTTCCAGCGGCTTCCCGATCCAGGCGCCGTAACCGTGGACGCTGAGAGCTTGGAAGAACTGCTGCTTGGCTAGCTGGAAAGACGTGGCCGACATCTTGGCCTGGGAGTAGGAGGGCAGGGAGAGGAGGTCAGTGCGGCCACACTGCTGGCACAGAGAGCGGAACAGACCGAACAGGTTGGACTTGGACACCCTGGACACGGCCAGTTTGTTCCTAGAGGGAAGACATTAGATAGCCCTTTAAGCTGAGTGTTGTGTAGTGTGACAATCACAGGAAACATAGATTGGCAAGCTGGCATGACACATTTTTCCCTCTGATCATGCAGTGTTTCCTCTTTAGCTTACTAAACTGCCTGCTGCTCACTGTTTTGGGGGATTTAATTAAAATTTAATTAAGCTTGTGGTGACAGTTTTTGGTGAATACAACAGATCGCTTGAGATGATCCAAAACTTAAAAAAAAAAAAAAAAATGCTGTATGTATGTGCATGTTTTGTCATAGTTGGCCACAGCTCATGTTTCTTATCATAGGACGTTGTGTTCGCAGCGGTTTCGAAATATTTGGGATTTGAATTCTTCAAATAAAGTTTCTGGAAACAAATTCCAGGGATAATATGTTGTCACAACGATCAATAACTCATATAGATGAAAAAACACAATCACATTTCTGGGAAGCATTTTCGAGGCAGATTGAGCGACTGGGAACATTTATTTAAATTCAAACTCTAAAGTAATTGCCAGCCTCTAGAGAAAGACAAAAACACTCAACAGCAGCACTGCACTTTTTCAGTAAGAGGCTGAGTGGACAACAACATACTGTACAACCAACTCAAAGCTATTAATAAACAATGTGTGCTGCCATCAGCAGCGATAGGATTTGGTTTAGTTGCATACCCATCCAGTTTGCCTGTGGTCCCGTCCAGCACCTCTACACTGTGCTGGTCTGGAAAGCTCCAGTTCACACTGGACTCCTTGGTCTTGCCCGTGTGACGTGTGGAGTCGTACACACTCACCCGGCCCACCTACAGTCCAACCAGGTGGTGTGGGAGAAGGGATGGGGGAGAGAGAGAGAGAGAGAGCGCTTTTGTATATTTTGTTCAATCAGGCTAATTTAGCCTTCCAATGTGAGTCAGCAATTCCAAACAGAGCGTGTCACAGGAGCTGCGTTGTGTAATGCGTGTGTCAGTGTCACGGCCGCATCATGCTGCGTGTTGTTGATTAGGGAAGGTGGTTTCAACCAGCGTCGCTGATGTGTGAATGATAGCCAAGAAAGTGTTCAGAACACTACAACTGTAGTTTTAGCTGAACTGGCATTTCGCCCGGCGCTCTGATAGTGACCTACCTGCTTTCTGTTAATTGATGGATGAGCCAAATTTAAAGAAGATGAGCAACGGAGAAACAGTTGTGACGGCACAAATGGGAGTGTTGTCAGTTTAATTGATTTGTTTAGTGAGAATGACCTCGATACTCCTGATTAATATCCACGTGCAACATTGCCAAAAACTCACCTCCGGGTGGTTTAGCATGAAAGGATTAGGGAGGCTCTGCGTGAATGTTTCACCGTCTCTGGCCAGTCGACAGCAAACAGCACGCGTCAGGTGCCCGTGGCTGTACAGATAGCCTGACAGATCAGAACAGCAAAGACACGTTGTAGAACAGACATCTGAGACACGAAGCGATGTAACTGTGGGAATTCATCCAATTTTACTGCTGTCACATTGTCTGCTCTTCGGTCCAGAGTAACAGTATGTTTTACCAAGCGTGATGGACTTCAGGTAGATTGGATGCAAGAAATGGGTGAGCAGCGCCCCCTGCAGACCCAACACGTTCCAGCGCAGGATCTTATCACTGCAGCTCATGGTACGCAGCCTCTCGCCGTGCTGGATGCCGTCCCATGTGGGCACAATGGCACTCGACTCCACTGGGATGGTGCCCTCGCCTGGCAAAAGCAACAACAAACACACACAAACAGACAGACAGAAGGTTACAGGGAGTGGAATCATTTGCTTCCATACACTGCACTGACATGTATTTGTGAAGTCAGTTGTGTGTCAGTCTCATCTCTCACCGTTCTCCACTTTGGTGCGGAGCTTGCCCTGCTTAGCATTTTCAAACAGAGGCTGATGGCCCTCGACTTCATCCCCTGCCTCGCTGCAAGACTTGTCAAACAGAGCGCCGTCCCCACAAGGTGCCGTGCTACGGGTGAGAGAAAGAAGAGGCATAATGTATTGACATGACACAGACACCGTAATGACAGCTGAAAACAGGACGTGCCACATTGATCCGAACATGAAACATTGATGGAAGGGAAAGGAATGAAAGAGGAGAGCATGGGTGGAGGTGAACGAGGAGAAAGAAAACATCTGATACGCTCACCTGATGTAGAGGTGAAAGGTGATGTCAGGTTTGATTTGCAGTTTATTGTTCTCGGCTGGCTCAAATATACTGTCGTCTGTGCCGTCATAGTACTTGAGCAGCTCGCTGTACAGAAACCTGAGGGAAAAGGAGATGGTGACTTAGACTTATAAATAATGTCCTTCCGACTGGGTCTGGGAGAAGAGCAGGGTATTTTCAGAACATTGACAAAGAGAAAGATCTATTTCTACCGAACAAATCCCCTTCTGGAGATGATTTCAGCGTGGCAATCATTAACGGTGTCCCCTTTAAGGCTCAGCTCCTCCCCTTTAACACAGCGATTTCCTGACAGAAAAGAAGAGAAACGTGTTCAATGTCAAACAACACAACAATGCAACGCCTGCAGTGACCTTGCTCTGTTTTAACTTTCTAACAGTGCATGCCTGTAAGCACACAAATCCATAAAACTTCCTCATATCATGGAAAAATTCAGTGACAACAACCACATTCCATGTTATTACCAGCTCCATTTTGCTTTACAAGTTATATGCCACAATTAAAGGATGTACCGGTTCCCAGGCTGACAACAGTCCCCAGGCCCTCCCCCCTCCGCATGACAATGGTGGCCAGAATCTTGCGTCCTAGAAGGCTGTGCTGGATACGTGTGGTCAGGGCGTTGAAACGCTGGTGACTCAACATCGCTATCTGGTCATGCAAAGTGCTGCCACTCACTGGAAGCTAGAGAGGGATGTATATAGGACAGGACAGGAAAGGACAGGACAGGAAAGGACAGGACAGGACAGGACAGGACAGGACAGGACAGGACAGGACAGGACAGGACAGGCAAAATAGAAAGGAAAGGATTTAATATCTGGTGATATCCAAAATGTATTCGACCATGCAATCCAATGATGAGTCTCAGAAAACTACCATAGTCAATTATTCTGACTTTAAAAACATATCTAAGCCAGGCTGCCTGAGTATGTAGTAAACAAACAAACATAACACCCAAATACTTCCAATAGTTGCTACAAAACTAAAGCCATGCAGTGAGCAGAAGTGATTTATGTACTGTGAGGCGGTAAATAGGTTGACTTATTGCCTGTGGGAGTAGTTTACTTCAGAATGGTTATGTGTTAAAGAGGTTACAGGTTATTCATGTGGACATTTATGCTGTTACTCTGCCAGTGAATCAGTTTTGCTCAAGTGAGGTGCAGGTGTTTGCTGTGATCAAATTGAAGCTCAAGCTTTCAGTCTCTTGACATGCCTCTGCAATTTCTCTCACGCCATTCTGCACCGCGTCATCGCCATGTTGAGCCAGAGAGGGATCTTAAGATGTTGGCACATGCAGAAAATGTGAAAACACTGAAAAGTCAGTACCTCTGCTGGGATAAGCTCCCCCGTGCGGGCTGCCCTCTCAGCTTCTCCAATCAGAACCCGTAGAGCAGCGTCTGCCGCTTCCTGTTTTCCCTGCTTCTTGTTGGATGCACACACTGGAGGGAACCAGCGTCCGCCCAGCTTGGCCTGGTAGGTAAACCTGAGCAGGTGAGAGCAAAGAGACGGGAAATCAGACGAGGACTTGACTGGAGACTGGAGACCTAAAGATCTCATGAAAAGTGTGCTTTTTTAAAAACCACTGGGAGATAAACACAAACATAAATTGGAGCATTTTGACTGAGCCTTTCAAGGTCCTTTCAATCATGATACTCTCACCTGTTACCAATCGACCTGTTTCCTTTCCAGAGAAATGAGCCAAAACTTTAAATTATCAGAGAAATTACATTTTTCTCAGGTACACAAAAAACATGTTTTTCCAAGCACACCTAGGCAGAAGCTGGGTTTTTTCACCCAGTGCGTATATGTTAATGTTACTTTTTGTGCCGTTCACACCTACTTAGGCTCATGCGGGGGCCCAGACTGGCCCACCAGTCGGATCTCAGCAGCGAAGCCCCGAGCTCGAGCGTACTCCAGCAGACCGGATACTGCATTGTTGTTTAGGTGGTTGATGAGGTCCCCTACCCCTGCCTCGTGTGCTGCTCGCAACTCATCTGCTGTCAGGGGGGGCAAAGAGGGACATGTGGTCCCAGAACCACTGCCATCACTATCACTGGAGGAACCAAGGGGCAACTGGGGCTGGAAAGGGAGAAAGGGGAGAGTTAGTGGAACATGACAGTGCGACAGAGGCCTGGGCGATCTGCTGTATTCCTGAAGTCATTCCACTAATTCACAAATGAACAACTTGAGTTATTCTCTGCTTCTCACTCCTCACCTTGTTGAGCTGCAGTCTCCCGTCAGCCATTAATTCTTTGACGGCCTCTTCTGCTGCCAGCTGGCGGGCTGCCTTCTTGCTCGGAGCCGAGGCCTCTGAAAACAAGCTCTCTCCGACCTTCACCTTGTACATGAACCTGAGCACAGGACGGAGGGTTTGGTTTGGTTTTGTAACTGAGATCAAACGTGACATCACACGTTACTGAGTTCCAGATTTGTGACTAAGGACATTTGGATAAATGAGAGTTTCTCAGTACAAGTGGAGCTTATGGGGTACTAGTGATGGAGATAAATGTATGCAGCATTTCTGAAAAGAGATCAGGGGAAAAAACAAGTTTATATCATTTCTGCCAGTCTGCTGCCTAAAGCGATGGATCATGAAAAGAAAGAGTGGTAAAGAGTGAATGGACAGAGATGGTGTTGTGTCTTCGTCAGCTGATTACAGCAATGGGGACGGAATGAACAGAAATAACTCAACTGATTCCCCGAGGAGGAAATAAACGACCACAGAGGGACCCTGCAGTGTGGGGGACAGATTCATGGGGAGGTGAGGGAGCCAGTACCTTGGGTCATGTGGTGGACCTGCCTGCCCAGTGATGATGAATTCGATGGGGTTTCCGCTGCGCTGGCTGTACTCCATCAGGACAGACACTGGATTCTTCCCACCAGGCAGAGAGCGGGACAGTGGCTGGCGAGGTCCTTCCACCATTCCCATCCCTTCCACACTACCAGTCCCACAAATTCCCCCCATGCCTTCAGTTGGCCCCTAGCAGACAGTGGAGGAGACAATATTCAATTAATGCTATTTCTTTTCTTTTCTTTTCTTTTTTTTTTTTTTTTTAAATCGTGACTGCATTTCTGCAATTTATTTACCATCACATGTTAAGTGCCTGACCAATCTCAAGGGCTTAAAGCAAGTCTTTAGATAGCTGACGGGGGCTTATTTCCACACATTTGAACACAATCTTACGCTGGTGTCTGGGAGTAGATCCATCACTTGGTCCAAGCTGGCTGTGTTTCCCTCGTCCCCTACGCTAGCTCCTCCCTGCATTTCTCCCATGAGGATGCGCAGGGTGGCTGCAGCAGCGTCCTTTTTCGCAACCTTCTTGCTGGAAGCTTCTGCGACAGGAAACAGTCTCCCGTTGAGCATCACCTGCATACGGAATCTGACAAAAGGGAGAAAAAAATACACAGGTGAGACACAGTGAGCTGTCCATACATGGTTAGTAGAGCAGCTACAATTTTCTGCGACTATCGAGTCGCATGACAAGCAAAGTAATTTTCATTCTTCACTGGCAGCATCATACTATGTCTTCATTAAGGCAGATTTATGCCTCGCAGACTTTGAATCGATACATTTGTCACCAGTTGCTTTACAGAAGGTAACAAACATGTGGGTGGAAAAACAAAATATGAGGCATATCACATAATGAAACAACAGATGGCACTTCAACACACTAAGTCTGCAGAGGATTGTGTAAATCTAGTGTATTTCAACATACTTCCAAGTGTTAGATTTAAGGATTCACTGACCCAACTCTCTACTTCCTGACATCTCAATTCAGAGCATCTGCTGATGATTCACTGCTTTTGATATCAGTACTCTCTTTGTCCAATATTTACACTCTACATTGAAGTATCTTAATTTTTTTGTGTAAAGTTAACTGAAGTAAGAGATTACTGTGACACTGACGACTGAGTCTGTGGCACACTGTATTAACAAAAACACTTATTTAAAGTTGATTGGTCAAAACCTGATTTACCTATGCCCAGAGCACACGTACATGGGTATTTCTTAAAACATAGCTATTTCTATGCATTTTGGTCCACACGCAAATGCAGCTTTGGGTCAATGAAACAGGAGCTTTTGGATAACTCCTTCCAGGGTGAAGACATTCAGAAACTCTGTTTGCAGTGTTAACAGGGAAACAGAGTTATTTGCTTGTGACAGCGACTGTGCGTCCTCATCCTCTTTGTTCATATGAAGCGATTTTGTGCAATGGCAGATGTGGTCAAAATAGTGCTGGAGCTAACCTTGCTAACAGGCTCTTCTACTATATTGAGGGACAGAGGCATCAGAATGTGCTACGGACGTCACTGCTACATAATCCAACACTCAGTCACGACAGACCCCGCCGACAACGTTGCTGGTTTTGAATGAGACCTGATCTGATTGGCCAACCTGGGTTTAGGGTTAGGGTTATATTGCTGCCTGTTGGTCTGGCCTGCTCTTGACAGCACTTCAAATGGAAACACCCCATTTAAAATAAAAAAAACATGTATGTGCAGACTAGGATTTAATGAGGTCGGTATTGTATATGTTGCATTAGCAGTTCAATTTCAATGATCCCAGATTGCATCACTCGTATCAATTAAAACTTTGCACTAGCAAACAGAGTAGATTACGTGACTAACCTTGGGTCGTGAGAGGGTCCAGACTGGTCGAGGAGCAGGAACTCACAGTTCTGGCCCAGATACTGGGCATACTCCATGAGTCCGCTGACAGGGTTCTTCAATCTCACCTCTTGTAATTTGGCCCACAGGTTTTGGGGAGGTGGAGCGGCCAGAGACACAGCCACAGTTCCAACGTTGCTGCCCTTTTCTGCTGCCAATTTCCCTGCGTCTGTCTCTCTGCGGATGGCGTTGAGAAATTCTGGGATGTCATCAGTGGCCCACTGTCCTTCATTGGTCTCTTCTTCTGTACATGGGGTAGAGGAGGGGGGCTGAACGGAGGATTGGGACTGAAAAGGGAAAAGTAGAGGTAAAAGGGTTAATAAGAGATTTCTCTTTGTCAGAGTGGAATTGCAGAACTGCCAAGACAGGCACTTCACCTGTCTTTTTATTTTCAAAGGAATAGATAAACAATTTGCATACAACTATACATGTCTGTCTTGTAAATATAAGGATAAAGCCATTAGCCTGTTAGCTTAGCAAAAAGGCTGAAAACAGTAAGCGAATTTCCCAAAATGTCAAAATATTCCTTTAATCTTTGTAGATGCTGTTGTGGGAAATATTTTGATTACCTGGAAATTGCTGGCAGTCAGTTCAGTTGAAATTCAAACTTGTCTTTTGGGTGTATATATATGTAATTTATTCTTGTTATCGTTTGTAAGAGTAACCTCTTTTGAATGAATCTTTGCCCTTACACATTTTGCTCTTGCTGCATTTGACAGGCACATCTGTTCATAAGAATTGTATTTACCTTAACACCACCAAATAAGTCCAAAAATACAAAGCAAAAATTTACATACCGCCTCACTACGACTCTGCTCTAGGATCCAACCCTCCGGAAGTGGAATTGGCTCGGGGCCTGGTATTGGTGGTAGTGGGGGTGACGGCAGAAAGACGGACCCTCCTCCCCTCTCATCTCTACTAGCTTCTACCTCCATCTGACCCCCCTCATTTTGGGTGCTCTGTGCGGCTTTAATGCTCCTCTCCATTCTCTCTCTGCGGCGGGTGGAGAGCTCCCACGTGGGAGGGTTGACTTCTCCATTCTTAATGACTTCACCTTGCTTTTCCAGGGCGTATAGGGTGGGATTGACCTGCTTGGCAGTCCTAAGACCTAGATTTTTGGCTATGCTGAGAGCAGTTGCCTCCTGTGAATGCAGGAGGTACTGGAGAACTAGCTCCTTCTGGTCTGCCATTGTGCAAAGCTTAAGTTCCTGATCAGGAGAGGTGGTAGTGACGAGATGTCGTTTCTCTTCGTGCTGACCTTGTGATGGCGACTGGGATTCTTCAGAGTCAGATGACTCTAAAGAGGAGCAGTTAAAAGAACTAGATTCAGTGTCAGAGTCCTTGTCTTTGACTTGCCCCAAGTTTTCTACTGTTTTTGTTTTTAGCTCACCCTTGGCCTGAGGAGGGTGTTCTAAGCTGATACACAGATGAGAAAGTGGACTTTGTTCTTCAGAGTTTTGATCTTCCTCACCTCTGACAGGTTCTCTGTAAAGAGTCCACTCAGGAGGGTGGAGCCCTTGCTTGGAGGCTTTCTGAGAGCGCTCCAAAGAGTACAGAGCCTTGTTGACTATCTTTTTGGGCAGACGCAGCTTTTTGGCTAACAACTTTGCAGATATACTCTCACTTGGCTTCAAAGCAGCCAAAGTCCTGTGAACCTCGTCCTGGATGTCAGGGGTAAGAGTGATGTTAACTTTAGTAAAGCTGCTAGGGGCAGAATGTCTGTGAAACCTTTCAACTCCTCTGTTGGGCCTTTCTCGATGAAGGGACAAACTCTGAAAGTTCTCACACACAGAGTCTGTTTGGACACACCATTGTCTGCTGGAGTATTGGTTGTGGTTTGGACCTTGTAACTGGTTGTGAGTCACGTGTTGAGGGCCCAGGGTGCCTCGTAGGGCTCTTCCACTGGTTGGGTATCCAAAACTCTGGTCCTGACTATACCCCCCTCTACCTCTAGGGCTGCTGTTGGGGTTGGGACATCTACTACAGCCTGACTGTGGCGGGTATGAGGAACTGGGTGGCCTTCCAGGTACCGCTCCACGTGGACGAGCTCTGAACTGCGGCGCCTCAGAGCTCTGTCCTCTCAGGAACTCTACCTGTTGGTAGTGAAAGGAATTGGGATTGTAATTTGGATTATGTGAGTTGTTATGGGTCACGGGGTTAGGGGTTACTTTATGGAAGTTTGGATTGGGTGGAGCAGAGGGGATGAGCGAAGGAGCTGGGGGCTGTATGGGCCCTACGGGACGGGCAGGGCTGTAGTAGTAATTTGAATATGGGGTGTGCTGTGGGCCAGGTCTAGGGTAAGGTGAGGCCGGGCCAGGTCTGTGGTAATTCTCCTTGGCCTGGAGGTCCGGGGGTGGATGCCTGTAGTAGTGTTCTCTGGAAGGCCCTCCTCTACCTCTGCTCATAGCGCAGGGGTTGAGCGTGAAGGGGGCCGGGGCAGCTGGCAGTGCAGCTCCTGTGTGAGTGTATGTCCTCTAGCACAAACAGCAGACCCTGATGGAAAGTCAGGGCAGGCCAAATGCACGCTGAGAGCACCTGGAAAACAAGCAAAGGACAACATCAGGGGCATATTAATAAATAGAAATGAATAACAGCCAGATAATTGAATGGTGGAAAAATGAGCAGCAGCCTGGAGGGCAAATGAAACTGTTGTTGCAGCCAATAATACAAGTTCAGGCCTTGCTGGCAGGCCTCCAACCTGCTCAAGTGTCCTTGGATAAGTTTGCGAATCTATACCACCTCCAAGGACACAGTTTCTAACATGATCCAAAGCTCTTGCCTGAAATTTGGTATAAAATATACAGTGGACAATGAAATATCTGGGTATTATGGAAAAAATAAAGACCAGAGGATAAGCTCTCCACAGGCCAGCTGTGTATATCTTCAGAACACAGCCTCGCCAGTTTACAAGGATACTGCAGGGTGACATATGGTTTCTCCCAGTCGCACTGAAACTTAATCCCAGGGTAAAAGGATGGTGATTAATAATTCAGACCTTCTTGCGACTATTCTGTTTTATTTCTGGCCTTACAAATTATTGCTAGATCTGGATCCATAGTGGAGAGGAAAAGTGAGACACTGATGCAGACAAAAAGTTCCAAGGACACAAGAATGTGAAGGGCTGCCTGTCAGTGACAAGCCGCGGACAGAAAACCATGCAGTCGTTAACTCAGTCCTGACTATTATGAGAAGGTTTTGTAGAGTTCCTTCCTCCAAAAATGAAAACACACGAAAACACTGAATGTGTAGAAATGTACATCGTGAACTGTATCGTCCAGAATTCCAATATCCTCCCTATGGTACAACAAACATTGATTCAGCCTCAAGTGTCATATCTGACAACACTCAATAATGTCTATATCAGTGAGACTGACAACAAGGGGACACCCAATACTGAGTCAGGTTTCATCCCCTCTGGCCCAGTCAGCATCGCTGGTCTGTCACATAGAGCTGAGCAGGCCTGAACGCTGCCACATTAATAGAGAACACCATAGTGTTGGTTCATCACAGTAATAGGGCCCGACAGGGTCCGCAGCCCTGGGCCCAAATGGGGCTGGAGCTGACTCATCTTGACCCTGATGCAAGGCAACAGTTGACAGCTAAAATAACAACTCTGTGTTTTTCTGAGCCCATTGTCATTATGCTCCTCTCTGTTTTGAGCCCGGGCAGTGGCATGGGCAAGACAACCCATGTGACAACTGATGAATCAACTCTTTTGCACACTTAATGCGGTCATGTCAAGACACGTCTAAACACCACCAATGCAGCTTGATGTCCAAAGTGACCCCTTCCACCATCACTGAGACCTGTGTCTATCGCCTAGCTTAGCAGCAGAAACGAAACCTGGTACGTGCTCCTAATTCACTGCACGTCAGGCTACATTGGCCGATAGCATAAGGCCCAGAGTGCTTGCACAATTATGAGGATCTCACTTACAGCAGCTGAAATGAAAGCGGCAGCGGTGAAAAAAGTGGAAGGATTTGACGTCGCTGCACCAGCAGCTGCCCAATGATCAGATGACTTAAACCGAGACTCAGGACACAAATCACAGACTAATCACGTTAAGAAAGCGCCGATTGTGGTTAAGACGTTGGTCGACTATAAAACTGCTCTTCAATTTGTGAAACGGCAGAAACTTTTCCCAGCGCGCACGGTCTTCCGCTTTGGATGAGTGAGGTCCTTTCCGCAGCTTCCACGATGAGACCACCCGTACTGTCGCTCGCCTAAACACTCAGTGCCCGTAACACCGCGCTGCTTCACTGACACACCGGGAAAGGAAGGGGAAAATCCACAGAATGGCTATGAAAAGGGAACAGACAGGTTAACTTTCGATTTCATTTCTCACCAAAAGTTAGGTTTCCATTGTGGGTCACGTGACCCACAGAGGCGCACCAAGGGCAGACAGACTGATAGACATAAAGACAGACAGAGCGTGAATAAAGCATTAAAAAGTAATCTATTACAGCTCCTCTGTGGCCGTATTGTAATGCCCACGCTTAAAGAGGTCGCTCTGCACTCCAGCTCAAATGATCAATGTGGCGGCGTTACTGTGGAGCTACAAGGGCATCCTCTCCTGAGCGCACGGTGTCCACAGTACACTGTGGCAGAGGAGACATCGCATGCTCGGATCAGATTCTCACATTAAAAATAAAACGCACGAGGGAGAATGATAGTAATGTAATACATTTTGGGAGATACAAATATCACAGCAAAACGCCGAGATCTTGTATCAGGGTTGTGGTAGGATGGAAAAGAATAACGGGAGAGTACTATAAGGTGAAGGTCACTATTAAACCCACGAGGAGCGCAGACACATGTGCCCAAAACCTCCTTTCACACATGGATCTGGCAACATTGCTGTATCGGCTCTTTAAGACGTGCACAGCATAATTTTAGAAAGCTGTACAGCTTGCACTCACACACCGGTGTGACCAAATCAGTCAAACTTAATCATACATGAGTTACTGTTGACTCACTGTCTTTACCAAGTGCAAATATACCAAGCTGCATAACAAAATACTGAGTAAATACAGCTAATACTGCAAAAGCTACTCAGCCATGTAGGTTAGGATGAACAAAGGTCGACACAGTTCAACATTTGCGTGTTAATGTTAGCTTCATCTGGACGACACGAACTCACACTGTGCTAAAAGTTTGACAGGATGTCTGGACTAACTCGGCATACAAAAATAAAACACCGGGAATTTCAGAAACACTAAGCCAATTTATCCTACCCTTCCTACAAGTGACACTCAACATTTGGGTTCATTAAGGTTTAAGGGAGTCGAAAGAGATGGATACATCTCAGAAAGACTTGACGGTCGATCGCTTCCAGGGTGACTGATGAAAAGTCCTCGCTGTCATCCTTTGCTTTAGCTTGACGCAGACTTTGAAGGAACACAACAAACCTGCGCTTATTCTTCTTTGCCGGAACATGAAGCTACGACGCTAACTTCAGCAGCTACAGGTTAGACGTAACGCTTACATTTTCATTAAAACCACCGAGACACATGCGCTCGGATTTTTAACTTTCTGAGCGTGTTACGCCAAAGTCATAATAAAGGACAAAGTGTGATGCTAGCAGCCAAATGAACATCGTTCCTCCTCCAGCTAACGTTAGCTAGCCTGCTAGCTCATAACTGACAACAGTACACTGCACTGGCACTGCACCATTTCCAACTGCCGCCTGCAGCACAGCCAGTCTCTTATCTGCTAACGCAAAACACACAGACTACTCTTCACCCGAGCCGTGGAAATGATTTAAAGAGCCTCAGTCGCTTTGACTGATTACCTTCACTGGTGTTTTCGCCTCAGCGAGCTCGTGTTGATGTGCAATATTTTAATGCGGCGAAACAATCAAAGAACTGGTGCACGAAGAGTGACGCTCCTCGTTTGCGACCGACACAAACAGCTACACGTCGCACGTGGATGACGTAAATACACTGGCAAGGTTCGAATATTTTAGAGATGTGTTCATTTGCTTCAGCGTTGAATTGGCATCTTGGTTGAATATCATGGACTCAGTTTTTAACTTTCATAGCGTTAGTGGAAAAAATAGTTTGTACATTTGAATTAAAGGAATTAAAAGTAGCTTCATCTCCTTGGCCATAGTAATTAAATGTTGCCAAAGCAGGTGCATTCAGGTCACGCTCTATATGTTATTTCTTCTTCCACAGTTGTTCCCAAAGTATATATTGAATTTGGTTGATGCAATTTTTATTTGTATAGCACATAAAAACAAACAAACGAAGGTTTATAAAGCACGAAGCAAGCAGTGCACAGGAAAAGGTAGTAAAGATAAAAAAAAAAAAAGGAATCAAACCCACAAAATTAATAAAACACATTAAAAATGGGTAAATAAAAAGGATAAACATAGGACAGGATGGCAGAATAAAGATGACAAAAAGGCCAAACTCCTGTTTACAAATTCATCTTTACACAAAATTCATAACTCTCAACAGTTTGCAAACTCTCCGTCGCTGTTAGATATGAGTTTATTCAGACGCTTGTTATCCTCAGCAAACATTTCTCTCCTGTGCATGAACTAAAAAGGTCAGAGTTTCTCACTCTCATTTCTGAATATTAGTGGAAGTGACCTGTCTACATTTTCAGATTGTAGTGCTGTTACTACACTCTAGACCAAAGAAACTGTGTCGTATTTCATATTTCAATATGATGTATTTTTTAAGATGAATAACAAATCTGTTCTATATGCTATTTTTAAGTAAAGCTATAATTTAAAAAGTCCTTAAAATCAGATTGCTGTGACACAGAGTCACTGCCCTTAAATTTATGGGACTTTTGCACTTTACTAATACATCCAGTGGGTGTCAGCATTACCCTGTGAGTGTACTGCTGTCAGATTCGTGCAGAGCAGCATTCAGATATTTCTGGCTGTCTAAATTGGAAAGTGACAAACTGTAACAGCTCAAAACTGTGTGACGCTTCGACTGATTTAAAGATGTTTGCTGTTCCCTTGTGGGTCACTGAGTGTTTACGCAGAACGTTGTTCTTTTGCTCCATTGACATCCTTCCCAAGCTTTAAGATAAACACACCTGGACTGCTATAATAGAGAGGATGGCTGATGTGATGGCAGATTAAGTGCATATCAGAAAATCTGCAGAAATTGATGAGCAGAGAAGCATGAAGGATGAATCTGAGCTGTAGGTCACCTCCTCTTCAGTGGAGTATTCATTTCACTGCATTTCTCACCCTCTCTGTCTCTCCTGCTCTCTCTCCCCCTCTCCCTTTCTCCTCCTTTCCCTTCTCTGCCACTGCCGGTACCACACTCTCTCCACTTGTTTTTTCTACAACCTTTCTTCCTCTCCAGATCCTGGTCTCTATGTCACTCTCCTTTCTTAATCCTCACCCTCATCTTCTCTCCTTATTTCTTCCCCTTCCGCTCTTTCCCTGTTAACACAGAGGAATGCAGTATGTGGCAGGCTGGGGCTCTCTGGCTGTTGATACTTGCGACTCTGCTCGGGGGTGAGTGACTTTCATTGGTGCTTTGAGTGAGACTGTGCTCGAACAAGTGTGTTTGCTTTCTGCATGTGCTGTGCATACTGCACTGAGCTCTCGCATGTCTGTGCCACCGAGCACTTCGTTCCTAATAAGGGTGCACACAGCAGCTCACTTAGACAGCGGGAGAGAGTCTGTTGGTGAGCAGCTAGAAGAAAAAAATTGGAATATTTTTATAATGAGTAAAGAAACAGCATGAATTGTCAATATCTTTACTGCATATAGCATTATTGAGCCGTACATTTTCATTATAGATAAGAATATTAATAGATAGATAGATAGATAGATAGATAGATAGACAGATAGAGAAAGAGAAGGGTGATTATGAGGCTGCGAGTTATTAATTTACTGTGATTGGACATTGTGGACACTAGGGACTATTAATCTGAATTCTAGGCATACCATCTGCGGAGTCATATTGATATTAATTAAGGTCTTGTAGTAAGTGAATATAGATTTAACACCATACAGTCAGTGCATTAATCTTAGAGCATTTAGCAGTATTTAGAAAGTGGTTTTGAAGAGACATTGTGCAGCTATTTAAAGTGCATGGCACTTTTTGAACTTATTCAGCATGCATCCTATATCCACCAATGATAACTCCCTTCACATCAAAGTGATTGCCTTGTGGAGAATCAATCAAGAGTGAATCGAAGCCCGCGGTGGAGTTATAGGGGAGGAGAGACAGTTCCCTGCTCTCATCGTCGTGAGTGCTGTGTGTGTGTCTGTCTGGGGTGTTTCAGTGTTTAATGGCCTCACTATTTCCTGCATGGAATAAAACTGACAAATTTTACGGCTGTGGAAAGTCTTTGACTGTCTGCCAGTGATCAATCAGAGATGTAATTGATTAGGAGGAGCGGGATTCTTTCTGTCTGCTCTCCCCTCTCTCTTTCTTCCTGCCCTCTTTCCTCTGTGTCTCACACACATTTTCATTCTTCTCTGGTCCTGTGTCATCCACTCTGCCATAGATCTCTGTGCTCCTTTAAGAGCAATTCCGTCTTTATAACAGTACCTTTTCTTATATCCGGAAAAGCCCACCCTCTATAGTTTGTTTCTCCTCCTCCTTCTCTTTCATTCACCTGGCCCGCAATTTCTGCACCGCTTTTTCCTTAAAACAATCCCTCTATCATCGTAATCACGCCGTTTTTCTGCTGGTGTTTTCTCTTCAGTGCTTTCTCCTCGTCTTTCCTGACACAGCTCTTTGTACCTGTCACTTTCTCTCCTGCTCTTCTTGGGCGATTCCTTTCCCCTCCATTAAACTCCCTCTCCCCCTCCCCTGTTCAGTGTCATTGCAGGGTCCTCACCAGCGGTTCCTGCTCAGAGAGCTGCTGAGGGACTACAACCCCATGGAGAGGCCGGTGGCCAACGACTCCCAGGCTCTCACTGTTCAGTTCTCCTTTACTCTAATGCAGGTCATGGATGTGGTACGCATGGCAGGAATGCGTCATAAACACAATAATATGCCCATGCAATACATTCAAACGAGACACAACAAAGGATAGGTTCTAATGTGGATACAATACTCACATGTCCATCCGTTTTATGTATTTAAAGAGTCACTGGTCACTGTAATAGTTCCTCCTCCACATGCTGGTTGTGAAAAGAACCCATCCTACTGTAAAAACACACTGTGTCCGAAGTTGACACGAGGCTTCATCAGTCTGAATTAGTCAAATCAAGTGAGTGTCTCCCAAAGCTTTTAGGGCTAATAACACAAAGAGAGAATTTCATCCTAAAACAACTGTAACTCCACACGATACTAACTTGATTTTTCAGATTGCTGAAGCCTGATATTATCTTTAGACAAACTTAGAAATGCATTTTTACACATGAATGAGGACTGTGGATCACTTAAATTGGAATTAGGTAAGATAAGTGAAGCCTTCATTGATCCCCAGAGAGGCAATTTGGTTGTTGCAGCAGCACAAGGACAGAAAAAAATACAGATAAATAGAGAGATATAGATAAACCTGACAGTGGTGTGGTGCGATTAGTAATGAGAACGGGATCCCTTTCTCGTTTCAATTCAAATAAGCTTTAGTGACTTGAATTTTAAAGTTATGTTATGACCAAAGTTAAATTACACATGTCTGAAAAATGATGGTTTACATAAGAAAACAAAATAGATAATCACAACATAACAAATACACTTTAAACAGAACAATCCATTAGACCATATATACACAAACACACTCTCTTCAAAGCCACTTCGGAGAGTAGAGGACAGTTACAGTGACTGTTAACTCTGTAAATGTGAGTAGTGTCTTAAGACATTTGTTTTGGCATTGCCCAAATGTGAAGAATTTCTTTTATGACCGCGTATTGATGAGAGTTTTGTTGTTTGGTCTCAGTAATACACAGAAAAACACTCATGCACACTGTTATTGTAATGGCCAATTTCCATGTCTGCAAATGTAAATTAACAGTCAAGAAATCATGTTTTATTTTAACCCAAAGACTTCAAGCAATACATTTATTCAACGCTCCCTAAGGCAAAGAGCAATTAAAACTGAAACAGCTTGTACTGTGTCAGAATTTTAGTACAGATCTTAGCATTAAACATTAACTTTGAAAACTGTACTTCTTCTTCTTTGTCTTTTCTGTTTTTGGTTATGTGTTACCTTTTGTACATATGTCCTTGTAACTTGTCTGAGAGAGAAATCAAGGGCCATTCTCTTGAAGTTGGCTTGCTGGTGAAAGCTCTTGAAAATCTTTATCATGAGAAATAAAAATAATAATATAAAAATACAGTTATCTTATGTGCTTTGTGTTGAAAGGATGAAAAGAATCAGATCATCACCACGAATGCCTGGCTGCAGATGGTGAGTATAATGAATAACATTTAACACTATGGTATCGATCTGGGTGGTGAAAATCTTTTTCTTTTTGTCCCCCACCCCTTGCAGGACCAGCTACATGGTAAAATCCCAGTCTGGTGGGATTCAGTGTCATGATAATGAATGCTCCAGCAGGGCGAAGACATTTGCAAAACATGGCTTCAATATAAATATCATGAGAACTGACCAAGCTATTTGTCTCTGTCAATTCAAGACAAGTCAGTCTTATTTATACAGCCCACAAGTCACAATTTTGCTTCAGTGGGCTTTACAATCCGTACATCATATCACACCCTACCCTTAAATCTTTGGTTTAAAAATGAGAAAAATACTTCCCCCAGAATTCCTCCAAAATTCCTCCAGCAAACGCAGCAGGGGAGGGATCCTTCTTCCAGTGCATGCAAAAGATGTGTGCGCAGAATAGACTGAAATAACAACAGTGAAATTACAATGTGGAAAATGAGGCTGACACTGTGTCTTTATGCTTATTTCTGTATGTTTTCATATTTTTGCTCATATATTAAACTAGTGTTGTACTTGTGTTTACCAGCAGTGGTACGACCACTACCTCCAGTGGAACCAGTCTGAGTATCCTGGAGTTAAGAACCTCCGTTTCACTCCTGACCAGGTCTGGACACCAGACATATTGCTTTACAACAGGTATGTGGCACACAGACACGCACACATGCACAGTGCTGCTGAGCCATAAGCGAGCTCATCACTGTGTTACTGTCCTCCAGTGCTCATGATAAGTTTGATGCCACCTTCAAGACCAATGTACTGGTTAACTCCAGTGGCTTCTGTGAGTATCTGCCTCCAGGTAAGCTGTTTCCAGATTATTAATCAGCATCTTGTCCTCACAACCAAACTATGTCTTCAGTCATTCTGCATACACGCAGTACTTCTCATGCTGCAGCAAATGAGTTACTGCAATCATTTTCCTCTTCGCTTACTTCCAGATGGCTGCACCAAACAACATTTTGAATCAACTTTTTCATCCTTCATTACATCTTGGGATGATTTTTACTTAACTTTGATGTTTATTTTTCCTTGTCATTAGTTTCTCTATTTTTTTCCCCCCTGCTTTTCAAGGAATATTTATCAGCACATGTAACGTGGATGTGCGATGGTTTCCATTTGACATCCAGCGCTGTGAACTGAAGTTTGGCTCCTGGACATTTGATGGCTGGCTGCTGGACATCCAGATGAAGGAGGCAGACGTGTCAGGATACATGCCTAACGGAGAGTGGGACCTGCTGGGTGAGACGGCATGTCTAGGCCCTGGATAACAGGCAGTGTTGCTTAGTAACAGTGTTTATATTTTCTGCCATGCAGTGCTGTACATGACCTGAAAAGACCTAAAGATTAATTGCCGTTATATATACATCTGTAATTAGATTCAAGTAGATTAAGTAGTTGAAGTATGCCTTTTAAACTGAAACTAAACTGACTGAATGAAAGTGAAATGGCAATACACCTCAGCTTTGACGGCTTTATGTTTTTATACACTTACAGAATGGTACAAAAATACAGTAAGGTATGATTTAAAGGAGATAGAAATCTGTCATTCTGCGCTCAGTTTCAGCTGTGCTCACTAACAGCTTTTTATGATGCTGGTCGTATGTCCAACTTTTCTTGATGTGGTTCTCATTTCACAGTGCTATGCATCCCATTTCCTTCTCACTCAGTCAAAAATATTCAATAGTTGCAACATAATACAAAATACAATTCTTTTCATGTTGGTTTCTTGCTTTCTCAGCACTCTCTGGTGTTTTCTGCATCATAATGCCGTCTTTGCCGCATCTTCCTCAGAGGTCCCTGGAGGTCGTCATGAAGTTTTCTATGATTGCTGTGCAGAGCCCTACCCAGATGTTACCTTTGTGGTGACTTTACGAAGGAGAACCTTGTTTTACGCTCTCAACCTCCTCATCCCCTGTGTGCTCCTCTCCTCTATGACCCTGCTGGTCTTCCTGCTTCCTGCCAACTCGGGGGAGAAGATCAGCCTGGGTGAGTACAAAGAGACGAGGGTGGAGTAGAGAGAGGAGTTGAAAATGAGAAAATGGAAAACAGGAGGTGCATCTGCTGTAAGATAAAATGCACTTCTTGCTGGAGATTCTTTACTCTTTCCTTATGAAAGTATGGGCTTATTTCACTCTTCTCTTACAATGTCTCTCTGTCAACATTACTAGAAAACTTTCAGTTAGCTATGCAGGGCTTTGTGCAGTGTCAGGAGGACTGAGAGGGAGCGAAGAAGAGACAGAGAGAAGACAAAGCCTGAAAAGGCAGGAGGGAAGATGAGAATAAGAATAAAATCGAATGAGTTTTCCTCAGAGTGTCAGAAAGACAGATGATTGTGGCGAGAAGTCAAGTGCGACATACCAAATATACTGTTCCACTGAGTGTTCCCATGTACTTTCTTCTTCCCTCCATTTTTCTTTGCAACCCACTACTCCCTCGTGTCTCGTGTCTGCCTCCAGGCATCACGGTTCTGCTTTCTCTGACTGTCTTCATGCTGATGGTTGCAGAGATTATGCCCGCCACTTCAGATTCTGTTCCCCTGATAGGTCAGTTTCTTTTTGTACAGGGACACGTGTGTATCTGTCAGTGGGTCTTGGTGGTTTTTGGGGGAATGGAAATTGTTTATAACATGTACATTGTCAGCATCAGAGTGAAATGCGCTCTGCTCCTGTCTCCTGTCTGACCTCTCTCAGGTCAGTACTTTGCCAGCACCATGGTGATTGTCGGGATGTCCGTGGTAGCCACAGTCATCGTCCTTCAGTTCCATCACCACAACCCCAACAGTGGACACATGCCGCGTTTGGTGAGCTTTGATAATCAAGTTTCAAGATTAATTTGTTTGTCATTTTACAGCATGGGGTTATATAATGAAATGCAAACTGTAGTTGCTTTATACTACACACAAAACAAAAAACACAGCCTTTGGACAGAAGCTGTGATGTCTCTGATGTAGACAGGGATGTGCCCTTGCCTCCTTTTTCTAACATCAACAAGCTCCTCGGTTTTATCGAGATTGAGCTGTAGGTTTTTCCCTGTGCACAACTCTGCAAGATTGCTGTTTTCCTCCCTGAATTCTCATTGCTGTTTGAAATATGGTCGGTGGTGGTGGTGGTCTGCAAACTCCACAACAGAGTTCTCTCCATGTCGGGGATGGCAGTCACAGGTAGACAGTGTGAACAAGAGGGGGCTGAGCACACAGCCCTGAGGGGCTCCAGCATTCAGCACAAGAGTGAAGGTGGTGTGACTGCCAATCCGAACTGTCTGGGGATTGTTTGTGAGGAAGTCAGAGTGTTAAATTTCATTGTTCAGTTTTAAGGGGGAGATTGTGTTAAATCAGTCAATGCAGAGAAGTTAAAAGCCTTAGAGCTGAGTTTTGTAGCCTGTATGGGGATTTTGATTAAGGCAGTGAATAATGTGAAGATGTGACGAAATAATGCACCATGATGTTGCACCAAGTTTTAAAGCTTGAGGTTTGTTCTTGCACGATAAGCATATTAGATTTGCTTGTAGCTAATCAGCAATATGTTGAAGGCCCATAAAGACCAGAAAGAAAGCTTGTGTCCTTGTGGGTCAGGTGCACTTGGTTCTACTGCAGTGGGTTCCTTGGTTCCTGCGGATGAAGCGTCCAGGAGAGGGAGCAGAGCCGACTCTTTCAAACAGCCGGGCAGACTCTCAGAGCAAGACCCTGTCCTCACCTACCACCACCACCACCATACCCACGCCAGTGCCCTCCATTCTCCCCCAAAGCCTCAACTCCCTGCAGGCTAGCCTGGCTCAGCTTAACCACCCTCTGTCACACCCACTGCCCCACCGGCCCCACTCTCAGCCTATTATTCTTCCGAATCCCAGCCACAGAGATCCCAGCCCTAATCCACATCCACAGCCCAACGGTCATCTGCTTTACATGGGCTTCCATACCACTGCAGAGCTGGAACCACTTCAGAGGCGCAGCACAACAAGTTTTGGGAGGGTTAACAGTGGACTAGGTGGAGGAGAAGGAGAGGGAGCAGCAGCAGGAGGAGGAGGACTGGCTGGAGGTACACCTATCCATCACCACCTCCAAACTTCCAAGTTTGGGAGTCCCCCACAGGAAACTCCGGTGTCCCCAGACCCTGACCCATCGACTACATCCTCTGGACCCTGCGGCCTAGAGGCTGTGGGTGGAGCAGGAAGATCAGCGGCCATTCACTCCCACAGCAGTGTAATTCGATCTGTGGCAGTAGACAGCCAGCTGCAGGCTCTTCTGCTGGAGGTGCAGTTTTTAGTCGAACGTGTTAGGGAACAGGACCGGCAGCTCAGTTTGGCGGAGCAGTGGCAGTTTGCTGCAGCTGTCATCGACCGCCTGTTCCTGGTGGGATTCAGTGTTTTCAACATCATCTGTACCATCGCTATTCTCATGGCTGCACCCAACTTTGGGGTAGCATTGTCAAAAGATTTCCTCTGACAGACCAGAATCAAAGAGATTTGAGAGAGCAGGGTATGTTGAAGGATAATACAGATGAAGATTTGCAGGAAGCACAATTGCTGTTAATGACACTGGGACATACAACAGCAAATATTTCCTTTTCAGTAGGCTGGAATGGACTGTGGCACATGTGGAGTGGACTGTGATTCAGAAACATTACAATACGATTACCATACATTGATTGGTGTGTTTGTTTCTCCCAAAAAGCGGCACTCCAGTCGTAAAAAAGCGAAAGAATCATTTCATGCCTTGATTATTTTGATGATTTCTATTTTAAAAAAATGGACTGAAACTCTCATCAGAGCATCAAATGTCTCACTGATGCAACAGGGGACGCATGACTGTGTTAAATTTGTCGTGAAGCATTTGTACCACTGTTGCGGGATGCTACATGAAGATGCTCAGTAGAGAAACTGGGCACTGATGTGTTGCATGTAAAATGATTACACTCATGCAGGATACATTTCACAGTTTACACTTTCAGAGTTACATTAAAGCTGATTATGTTTACTGTTTGCTGACAGTCTTCCACTGATTTCCAGTGGATCCTGATTTCCATTACAGACCAGAGTCTCTGTGTGCTCTTTTGTTACACGCTTCCCTAAATATAATGATTACTCTGGTACACAGATTTCAGAACCACCAAGGGGGCTTCTTTGCAGGATTTTATTGTTCATTTGCTTTTTTAGACTTTCAAATTAATTTTGAGTTTCATTTAAGGATTTCCCAAGTTGATTTTTTTATTGTCCAAAGTCATTGTGATGAGTTATTTTCCCTCATGAATACTTCCTGAGATTAAAAACCAGAAAAAGAAAGGTCTTATCAAAATAATACAGCCTGAACATCATCCATGTAATGGGATGATGACGCTGGTGATTCATTTCTGCAGCAACTGTATCAATCAAGTTACCTTAATACTAAACATACTAATATCCCTACAAAATATGTTGTACACTTCTGGGGGATTCTTTCTTACCTTTATCATTCACTTTCTATAAAGCAGAACTACACAATTACACACTTCCAGAGTTACAGCGAGACTAAATATTTCAAAGCTCTGGTTTTGTTCGTGATGTGGAACATTAGTGTCTTTCTGTGCAGACACAGATAAGGTTCAGAGTGTAGCATGAAAGAGGGAAAACACTGGTCATGTTAGCTTTTCACAAGGCATTTTTATCTTATACACACACAGCATACCTTCACTCATCCACTCACACTCTTTTGTATACAGATATTTACGACCGTGGCTTTGAAGGGAAATCAGGCCATACATTTCACAGAAGTGCTGGACACTCGAATTCCCATAGGTTGTTGCAGACGGAGCTGTAAATTTTACAATAAATTGTGTCGTCTTTTGTACTCTCTAGACACATCAAATGTTGTCCCCCACCTCCGATCAAAGTTTCAAAAGGACACAGAAACAGAGGATGGCAGGAGTGAAGGGCAGGGTATGAGGGGAAAAAGCGCCACAGAGAGGAAAGGGAGGATGGAGGTAATGAAGCACAGCAATGAAGGAAAAGGAAAGGAAGAAAGAGACAGAAAGAGAGATGGGGGGGCTATGCAGGGGCACAGAGACAGAGAGGATGCAGGAGAGCGCGGAAAGAAGGTGGTTGCATGGTTGAGAGAAACAGGGGAGGGAGGAAAATGTGCTGAGAAAGCAAATAGGAGCCAATAAAGTTTTTAACTGATTGCTCATTAATGACAGAGGAGGGGGAGAGGAGAGGAGGAGGAGAGGAGCGAATCCCTCCTCCTCCATCTCTGGCATGCTGCTGCTGCTAAACTGTACTTAGACCAGCGTTAAGGGGTGACTGGACATATATTCAGAATTGGCAAAGGACGTCCTGATCAAAATTTATGCCAAGGATTTTGGCAAACATTTCCATGTAAAATGATTGACTATGAAATAATGCAAACACTTTATGGATGATTGAATTTTGGCTAATTGGTGTCTTGGCACAGTTGTCCTCAAACCCTCAGCCCTGAGGCCATTCATTTGGCTTTAAACTTTTCATTGTAAGTACAGTATGTGCAGGCAGGGCAGTCCACTACTGGAGCAATTTACTGTGCATTTCAATGGCCCTCTGAGCCCCTTTTGTCTGTGTGACTGCCGGAGCTGCTGCTGAACACAGCTGAGAGATGCAATACAGCACAGGTAATAAATCTAAGATACTCTCCTCCTGCGGCGACTCAGTCATCCACCTGCTCTGAGTAAACAGCTCATGCAGAGCCGTTTGTACAGAGGAGAGGTAAACCGAGTCATACAAAACAGAAGAGCATGATGCAGCGAGCAGGAGAGTGGGATGCAGAACGCGTGTGTTTGCTATCAAGGGGCCACTGCAACGTGCGGCTGCAGTTGTCGCACAAATTTGCACCCACATCCACAAACACGTGAAGCAGCGCAACCACAAATCCACTCTCACATCAAGCGGTGGAGACCATGCTGCAGATTTAATGCAGTAACCACATATATTCTCAAAGCTCTCGGTCTCTTTATGTCTCTGAATGTCTCTTTCTCTCTCTCTCTCTCCCTCACACACACACACACACACACACACCGTTCACTTACACTGCTGCCTGTGCAGTGCTGTCAATTCTTTGTGTTTCCTCATGTGGGAAAAATAAGAGGGAGAGACCATAAAAGACGGGAGTAAAAATTGATATTATATGCTGTGTTTTGGTAGTCTAATCAATTAAAAAATATCAAAGAGTTATCTGAAATTTGAAAGAAATTACACAATCTTTTCTTACTTCACTGGCTTATTTCTAGTTAGTCAGCTATTCCCACTCTAAAAGTGAAGAGGAGGATATCTCAGATAGGTTGCCAGGTTTTCCAGACACTCCCAAACCTCTTGACTTCCATATCTTTGCAAAGGAGGAGACTGAAAACATGCAAATACCACAGTTTTACAGTCAATACTGTCTGAAACTGAGTCACTGTAATGCTCTTATCTTAACATGTTATTCTTTAATTAAGTCATCAGCTCTTTCCTCCCTTCATGTGATCAAAGTGTGGTATGATACTGATCAGCACTCTCCTCTGACCATGTGCAAAATGTCTCTCAGCCCCAGAGATGCTAGCCATTCAAAATTCAGATATTCCAAGAGAATATCCTCCATCACCAACAGTCAATAGCTATTAATTACTGGGTGCAGGCACTCGATGCAGGTCGATATGGAACAGCTATTTCACTGCCTGTTGGGTAATTGTCTCCCAGATCTCATTAAAAGACGGAGTTGAGGAGAGAAGAGGAGGGCAATGAGGGAGAGAGGAAGAAAGAAAACAGATGTGGGTACACAAAGGGAGAACAGGAGAACAAGCAGAAAATCATCTAAATAGGATAAATCTCACTCTGCTGCCTGAGAGGCTTGTGTGTAACTTCGTGATTTTGGCAGTCCTCCATTCTCAACTCCCACCTGTTGGCATCATCTCAGGTACACACACACACACACACACACACACACACACACACACACACACACACACACACACACACACACAATGGGGTTTTCATCACTTGTGGGGACATTACATAGACTTAGATTCATTTCCTGGAGACTTACCCTAACCATAACCACTATTTGCCTATTCCTAACCCTAAACCTCAGTCTTTACCCTAAAATGTAATGATTTAAATTGTGGGGACCTGCAAGTGAGTCCCCACATATGACTGTGTAAACAGATTTTTTGTCCCCACACACACAAAGTTGCGTTTCTATCACTTTTGGGGACATGACATTGACATACATTAATTTCTGGTACATTTACCCTAACCATTACCATTACTTACAAAACTCTAACCCTTACCCATAACCTTACCCTAACCCAAATCTTACATTATGAGGACTGGTCCCCACAAGGAAGGTAAGTCCTCACAATGTAGCTGTGTGAACAGATAAGCAGATTTATGTCCCCTCACCATGAGTAATACACATCCATCCATCCATCTGTCCTCCCTCCTCCTCTAACATGCACGTTCTTCTATCCTTGTGAGGACCCGCAAAAATGTCCTCACTGCTGGTGAAAAATTTGCTCTGTCCTCATTATGTAGCAAGTATACAAACAAGCACACACACGCACAGCACAAAACGTTAACAAAAAACAACAACAACCACTTGGCATCAATAAATCGGTTTATTTAAAAGAATATGTTACAATTTATTACAGTAAGCGACGTAACCAAACACTTTGTCTTAAATTTTACATTTCAACATGTCAAAGAATCTGCAGGTTGTCAATCTCCATTGTCTTCTCAGCGTGGCTCTCTGAAAGCCAAACCATAGCAGGTGAAAAACTGAACAACAGAGACGCTGAATTCAACATTGTATCTTACTGAAATAAATAATGTTAGTGACACTTGACTTTAGTCCGAATGAGAAAGAGAGAGAGAGAGAGGGGGGAGCGCACACTTGGAGGTGGAAAGATCAGACAATCGAACACGTCAGACATGGTCTAGTAAACAGACAAGAATCCTGGGAAATGCATTCGGCCTTTAGAGTTGCACATTCAATCTCTCAATTAAAGGCTCAGCACATTCAATTAAACCTCTTTTACACACCTACCAAAGTCTGATGAAGCTCATTCATCATCAAAAATGGCTTTTGTGAACAGCACCATCGCTACAAAAGGAACTCTTAGTAACAGCCACCGATGTCAGTCTATGTATGCTCTTTACATGTTTGTATACCGCAAAACTGCTGATATTCCATTACAAACTGAAAAGGCGTTACGGCTAGGCGACAATTGAATATTATGATTTACCGATTTGTTGGCATCATATTGTGATCACATGATTGTCTTTGCTTTGAGCATCAGTTAGGTTATCTTGCATGTGATCTGGCATTAACTACACATATTATTTAAACAGTGTATTTATTTTGGAAAGTCTGCTCATCACTATCATGATAACAACAATATCAACCTGGCACTAATAGGCAGGCTCCTAATACAAAAGCTGGTAATAACTGAACATGTAATTTCTTTCAGATTCAGTACGAAAAACGTCCTTCTAAATGAGCTGATAATGCGATAAAACTATTTCGATTTGATGAATAAGGTAGTAACATCAAAAAGTGCAATGATTAATATTTAATACCAGCATTAAACCTCCTCAGATCTAATGATGTCATAACCTGTAATTATATTTGTTTTATTTATTTGTCAGTCTGGAGTCACCATTGTGTCATCAGATGATTACGTTATTACATTATCATTATGAAATTATTTTATGAAAGAGAACATTAACTGGGCTCATTTAGAAGGACATTAAATCACACTGTTTATTATTACATTACACTGCATTATGTGATCAGTTGCTACAAAGCCTTTAGTGAATGTGCAGTTAGCCTCATATCTATCATGTTGATGAAGGGAGCAGGCTTTTCACTAAGAAATCCTCTTCCCACTTAACCTGAATCTGGAGTGTATGAGTGGTTTAACAACACAGCAAAGGACCAGCTACAGAGATAAATAGTGCTGCCGTTTGAATTACAGGCCTATTATAAATCATGTGGGAGTTCTCGGGAACAAAGTAATCACTGCCTGCAAGAGAGCGTGCAGGAAGAGAAGGACCCCTGCTGTCTCATATGGGTAATGCACACTAAACATAGCGAACTACACTCACCAGTGCTCCATATCACTGCTGCTCCTCCTCAAAACATTAGCATGGAGTGTTCTTATAATACTATAAATACAGAAAAGCTAAATGCATGGGTCTGCACATTGCACATATCATTTGATGATGCAGTGCATTGTCATACTATAGTCAGTCAGTCAAAACATGAACGTAAACTAAGTGCAGGCTAGTTCCAGTATTATGCCCACTGTCTGCATCTTAGTTTACACTTCACACGTGGAGGTTTTTAATACTGTTGGATAAAGTGCAACATAAGTCTAAAGTTTAACTTGTTCCTGCTTGTGTGTCAAATCCTCACGGCTGTGTGCTCTGCGCAGCCAAATCTATGAAAATTGTGTCTAATAATCCTACAAAACGCCTGCTTTCTCTCTCCCTTCACTCATTTGCCACATTACAATGTTAATTGTTTCCGTTCATAAATGCAAATTTAGCGGCAAACAGATGAAAATTTATGCATGTGACGTAATTCAGCCGTGACTTACATTCTGAGGGCCTCGCTGAGGTTGGCCCCTTGCCTTCTGGGGCCCCCTTGCACGTATAGTTAACATGCACAAACAGGCTTGCACGCTAACAACTGGCCAAAAAGACAAAGAAGACACCGCTGCTCTGATCCATAAAATTGAGATGCTAAGCGCTTCCTGCAGTCAGCCCTCAGTATCGCTGCGTATGTGTTATCTGTCTTCCCCATTCACTTTCCCTTGTTAGTCCACTGATATTTCCTCATTCACTTCAGCTCTCTCTTCCCATGTACAAGTCACATCCCATTTTAAGTCCCTGCCAGTAAGAAGAAGGCTTGCATGAATCCATGACTTTAAGTCTATAGAGTCCTCGCCTCTTTTAGACAGGGCTCTGCTTTACGCATGATTATGATGTGCTGGATTCAAGAGTTCTGGTTCATGTTTCTGTAGCTTTTTATGTTTCTGCTTAATCGATCTGGTCAGTTGCAGATTCTCGTTGGTTTGTGTGTGTCGGGCATAGCTTCTCGTGTTGCAGCTGATGGGGTGTAAATGACGACCATGTGGTTAATAGCTGAGTGTTGCTGGGTCTGGGGCTAGATGGGGGCCGAACTGAGCCGAGTCGGTGACGACGGTGTCCAGTTAAGACGTAACGATTTCCGTTCCTAGGTGCCTCCATCCCTTCTGTGCCTCAGCAGCTGGAAAATATTCTGCAACAGAAACAGCAATCAAGACGAAGACACACAAACTCAGAGACAGAAAACACAGAAAGTCACCCAGGGTGCGACTGGATCATGGACTAGACAGAGGCAGGCAAAGCCTTACCTTGCCACACATACCATCTTTACTGCAGTTCTTATTGTCCTTGTCTGTAGCCTCCTCTTCCACCTGTAGAAACGCACACATTGCAGGTATGAGGAAAGGACACAAATGAATGGCTTGTAATAGAGTAGGTTTGTCTGGTAGTCCAGTAGATGGTCCTTACCTCCTTCCTCCACTTCAGCTCACAGAAGACTCTCTCAAAGCACTCATGCATGTAGTTGAACTGTACATCAGCCATGGACAGTAAATACAAAGACAGAAACAGGGATTTAGATTTTAGAAAAGATCAACGTTGATATTGTTAACATGGTTTCCTTTAAACGAGTAGTCTGACATTTGGGGAAATACACTCTTTTATCGCTTTCTGTCAGACAGTTAGATGTCGAGATGGACACTCTCATGTCTGTATTGTAAATATAAGGTTGCAGCCAGCAGCAGGTTAGCTTAGCTTATCACAAAGACTGCAAACAGAAGGACACAGCTAGCCTAGCCACCTTTTAAGCTCACTGATTAACACATTAGTTAATTTGCTTAAACTGTACAAAAACTAAAGTGTAAAATGAAATTTGCACTTTTAGGAAGAGTCATGTGGCAGACTACTTCTTGGCTGGGACCTTCCTGGAGGCTCTGCTGGTTGCATAGCAACTGCTCACAGTCAATAAAGAGTGTAGAAATTGTGTAACTGTGTACGTGAGTGTGTACATTGCTTTTACACTACACCCTTTGTGTGGATTAAACAAACCAGATAAAATGTGTTACCTGTTGAGCTTTAGAGGTGCTGATGGGTATGTTTTGTTTCCATTTGACAGAGCCACGCAAGCTGTCCCCTTCTATTCCCAGTCTTTGTGCTAAACTAAGCTAACCAGCCACCACCAACAGTTAGGTGAACAGTCTTAATGCAAAGCTAAACTAGCCGTTATATTTACTGTACAGATGTTACTCATCTGCAACATTGATCACTTGAATTCCTGCTGCTGCTTCTTAGAAACTGTCTGGGTAGAATAAAAAAGCTGAAGATCAGCTGTCAATGTTATAATTTAAAGGAATAGTTTGACATTTTAAAAATGCACTTTTTTTTTTTTTTTTTTTTTTTCTTTTTTTGCAGAGAGCAGCACATGCGTAATAATTTGCATGTTACTCACATAGGGTGTAAATATCTTGACCCAGCGTGGCTTCTTCTCTCCTCGTGCATATTCAAAACAAAAGGCCATGCCCTCTTCATCTGTGTCCCACCTCTGCATCTCCCCCCAGTCGAATGCAATCACCTGGTTCTGCAACAACACTGATGCTTTAGTACACTATATCCACTACACATACAAATATATGTTTAAACAAAGGGACACACGCCAACAAACAGTTGCCCTTGCCTCGAGTGTCCCTTCCTCAGTGCAGGCATGTAGCTTGAAGTGGTGAATGCTGATGGCTGTGATGACATGGCCTTTACGTCGGGAATCGCAGGAACAGTGGGGGAATATGATCTCATTGTAGCCCTCGCAACCCCTCAACAGACTTAGATACTGAGAGAGAAAGAGGCAGAGGAGACATGATAGTACACATATATATGTTTTTTTTACTATATATTATAATATGTAGTTCTGCAACTGACTGAAGTTTAGATGCAGGATGCACCTTCTGATGTATCTAAGCTTTCCTGACATAAAGCCGAGTACAGTCAGACACTGTAGTTACTCTCTGCAGCCCAGCTGATCTGAAAGTAGGGTGTATTATATTTGCCTGCTGGGGCAAGTTTAATCTCTCCAAAGTGAGGGTAATTTATTTATGTTTTCAGACAGAAAATAACTCCCTCATTTTCTCGATGCACATTTTCCCTGCAAGGATTTGTGTCTGTGACACTCCGGTCATACCTACACTCTCACTGTTTTCCACTTTGTTATATCACACACAGTGAGAGGGAGACAGGTGGGAGCGAGGAGATGACATAAGACACGCTGAACTACAACGGGTATGTAAGCTCTATATGTCTCTGTCACTCAGGAATGGTAGCAGCTGTGTGGTGTCTGTCCATGTGTGAGAGACTGACCATGGACATCTTCTTCTGCTCTGCCAGCTTCTGCAGCTGGTAGGACTTCTGCTCTGCTTTGATGAAGCCTTTCTTCACATCATCCACGGCCTGCAAAGACACGTCAAATAGAGGACACTTAAAAAAACGAAAGAAAAAACACATACGCATAAACACACCACAAAGCACGTAAACGAATGCACACACCTGGTGAAAGAAGTAGTTAACAGCAAGCTGGTTGTCATTGAGCAGAATCTCCTCTTCTGTAGTGAAGAGCCACTTGCGCAGGGTGAGGCAGGTTCCTGGGATGGCTGAGGTATAGTTCTGTACATAGAGTTTGTGGGGGAACTCATTGGGGGCAAGCTTACGTACTGAGGAAGAGCGAGAGGAAAAAAGGGAGGGAGGGAAAGAAGAAAGAAGAGAGTGATGTCCCATTATCTCTTTTGTGGATTTTTTGCCTTTGTTTTGAAAGTGCAGCTGCAGAGAGACAGAAAAGGTGGAGAGAGAATGGGGCTGACATGCAGCAAAAGACTTGGTAAGGACACAGCCTTAGTCCACGAGCTGGCTGTGGACTCTCAGGCTCGTCACGGTCTTTTTTAAAGTTTGTTTAAATTTACAATTGAGAGACAAAGAAACAAAAATGACCAATTGCAAGGCAATAAAAAAAAAAACAACACATCAAACAGAAGAGAAGAGGTGTTACAGTGGTGAGAACAGAGGTGTGAAAGCGAGACTGAGGATCAGTTTCAAGAAGTCATCTAACAGATGTAGAGATTTAGTTTCTCAGGCACACCAAAGTCCAATAGCTTTGGCGAAGGCAAAGGGCCGGTTCATCTCAGCTTTAAAGCAGAAAACAGATGCACACAGGGTTAAAAAGTCATTGCTACAACTTTGGTTATACTTTACAGCATGCACATCAAATGCAAGAAAAACATCTTCCAGTCAACCATGAAACTAAAAGGCAACCCAGAGAGAAAAGGCACGATGAAGGGCGGTGATTCATCATCTTGTTTTTTTCTCCAGGTAGAATTCAAGCAGCTGCCTTTCCACCCATTTGGCAAATAAGAGAGACTTTGGAGAGCAGAAGGGCTGCAAAATATTTATGATAATCTAATCTGCAACTGATAAAAACATGGATGACTTTCTTCACATCAGTGAGGAAGAAAAAAATGCTTAACTTCTCATTTATTGGCTGTCTGAAAGAAATAATTAGGAACTCTTGTGACCTGCATGCAAAACTCATCAAAATCCCTCTTTTTTTACTGCTACTGTACTGCCGCTCCTGTCTTTGTAGTAACAGACAGAGCACACAGTTCATGGAGGAAAATTCTGTGGTGCTGCGTGTTGAAAAGAAGTACCTTTCATACAGTTCCATTCTAGCTGCTCTAGCCTTGAGAAACCAAGGACCAGCTGTAGTGACATGTAAGGATATTCAAGTACAAAGCCACCCTGCTATTCACTTCAGATTATTTCAAAAGGATGTCACTGAGGAATCATGACAAAGATGGAAAACATTTTCAGCGCAGAAAAGGAGCACAGACACAAAACTCGAAGCTCAATTATATGTTCGTACTAACCGAAGGTGTGGTTGATGACCTCAAACAGAGCAAAGTAGCTGGCTGTTACACTGTCCATCCCCAGCTTCATAACCACCGCCTGAAAGAGAGCGAGGCAGAGACAGAACGAGAGGGGGTGAAAACAGGAAATGGAAAAAATACTGGTGAGATGACTGCAGCTTTATTTCAGGCCTGTGTATGCATTTACCTGGTAGACCTGGTCTGTCGTGGAGTTTTTGCGGACTCGGACGGTGAGCGTGGTTTTATCGGGCATGGCTATTCTCAACTCCACGTCTGACACGCCATTATAGTTCTAGGTCATGAGAAGTAGAGACAAATTGTGTGGTGAGTCACAGGCAGACGACCACAAGAAGGTTCACACAAGGAGGTTTTTTTTTTTACCTCGTCTGATTCAGACAGGAACTCCTGCATGATGTCACTTTCTCCAATTACCCGTACAGAGCACACTGCAGATGAGAAACGAGTCATATTAGGTCAAGAGTTTTTTATGGGTTTTATATGAAATAACAGCGGGTGACATAAACAGTGTAGTTGTGCAGTTGGGAGTGGACAATATTTCTCTCAGACCTTTCCACTGTTTTTGCCCTATTATTTAACTTTACACATGCCAGAGAGCAAGATGCTAATCACTATTATTACTCTGACTTTACAAAAGTTTTACAGAAACACCGCACCCCCTTCTCGCTCCCTGACCTTTCTCCAGGTATTCTTCCAGGCCTCTGCGTCGTGCGTCCAGCTGCTGCTCAGACAGGGAAAAAGGCCATTTCCCAGGCAGCTTGGGGAACGTAAAGTTAGCAAACTCCCTCTTTAGGTTCTGGTGTAGGATCACAAATTCACGGTAGCGCTTGGAGCACAGCTGCCTGCCTGCCATGTACACGTTATACACCTGGATGAAAGAGAGGGCAGAGAAAGTGAATAATGAAAAATGAACAAACAGGGATTATTTCTAATACTTTGTTGGAACACATGATTTTCTTACTCTCATCCACCCCTGTTTTCACTTACACCCTTTCACTGTCCTTTCCTATTTGAGTCTTAGCTCATTCATTCCCCTCCTCTCAATCAGACATCATCCAAGTTCACCCACCACAAACTTTTCCTGGTTGAGCTCAGTGTGCTTGTAGCTCGGCACAGAGATGGGGACAGCCTGCTTGTCGGAGTAGTCATAGCAGGACTGGGCTGAGACGTCATCTCCGGGATCCAGGCAGTCTGCCTCCTGGGGCGGTACGGACAGCACGGCCAGCACCAGCTCCCTCTCTCCGGCCCGGATCAGGTCCACCACCTGCTTGTGGGTCGCTCCCTCTACATTCACACCATTACTGTTGAAAACATGGAGGAAGGGATGTAGATGTCGGAGCAGTGAGATTATTAGTTCTGTTTCTTCATTGTTGTCGAGTTTAGTTTTTATTTATGCAGAGAATTTCATCATATACTGCAATAAATACTATATTGGTTAAAATACAAAGCTTTCAATAAGAGTACTACCTCTGTTGTTTGTGTCTGAGGCTTCACTTTGACTAGATGAAATTTTACATATCCAGGAGTAAAAATACAAGATAACAGTAACTAACAACAGAAAACAATCAAATACAATAATACTACAAAGTGCACCTTCAAAACTGACCACAGACACAATGACAGCAACAATGGAAAATTGGTAAGTTCCACAAAGGCATCATTTATGAAGGACTGTTGTATTCAGACAATTATAAATGATATCATTTTGCATTGTAAACTCCTCTCAAGGGGAAAGAGTAAAGCACTGAATTTTGAAATTCTTAGCACAGTGGATTTAAGAAAAATTGACATCCCTCAACAGTACATAAAATCTGATTTAAACAGCAGAAAGTGGAGAAAGAGTAATAGATAACAAATGAGCCACTCTTTGCAAACAGCTCCTGTTCATGCATGGCACTCTGGGCTCACATCTTTCCCCTCGGGGATGGGGCCTTTGGTTTATGTCATAAGCACAGCTGAGCATGAGCAACACTGGGTGTGTGCCCTCTGGCAGGCATTATGTCAGAGGCGTGACAGCACTGTACCAACCTGACCTGTAGCGGACTTTACTCAAAACAGCCACAGCATCTCTTTTAAAATCTCTCAGCATCACTTTCAGCTGTCTCAAACAAATTCCAATGTCATGGGTAGGTTGGCAAATAAATATTTGAGCCATGCCAGAATGAGATTCGGTAAATTATATTATTCTGTACTTTAGGTTTCATGCTGATGTAATGGGTTTTTGCAATTTAAACAAACACTTGCAAATATTAGCACGAGGGCATAAGTTGGCCAAATATCAACTTGAACATTTTCCAAAGACTTATTATTCATTCAAAAGACTCATGTTGGAATATATCTCAGACAGGTAAAACTAAATTCTCAAGTCTACTTGCCACCCAAGCCCCTGCTCTCCATTCCCACACTGACCAAAGTCCTGCTTGCTGATTTGCAACATATATGTACTGTTCATATGTGTATATTGTACATGCTTCAGATAGACCTTGCTTCAGACAGAACTTGTGACTGACATCTGATCTGTTAAGTAGGCCGCTGTGTCACAGTATGGCTCACACTGACAGGGTCACACACAGCCAAAGCTCAGCGGGCACATGCTCTCCAATATCTAATAACTCAATGGAGGGAGATAGCTTGAAAGGGAGGCCTTCGAATCCGGAGTTCACGTAGCAAAGCCAGAACTAGTGCTGGTGAGGAAAGATGATTATGAAGGTAGAAATAATCAAAGACGTATAGGGGAGACCCAAATAAAATCATCCTGCAGGTGCAGTGGGACAAAGAGCACACGTCTCCTACAACACAAAATATAGACTAAGCATTTTGGCAGCCCTTTCCTTTGAGCAGCTTTATGATTATATAATAAGCACCTGACGTAGTGGCCTTTGCACTTGCACTATCAGCACTTCTGAGCGTGATAAATAGTTTTTAAGAGACATTTTTGTGTGTGTCATATCTTCAGTTCTTTTTCCTTTAGAATTCAAGATGATAATCTGTGTGTTTATATCACTGCCGAAGAGTGGAGTCTACTCTTTTGTACTCAATGGATGTAAACATGCGCAAATACACACACAAAACTGCAAACTAATTCTGCAACAACACTATACACTGCACAACATAAAGGGAGAACAGGGAATATCCTGCGCATTTAACATTACACATATGATCAATAAGGAGGCTGAAGGAAGTTGTCTAGCACTATAGATTATTCTGCATCAAAGACTCAGAGGCAGGCGTTGTTTGTAAATGTGCAAGGAAATATTGACTGCAAATAGAATAGCAGAGGCTTTATACCACTGCAGCTAGTACGCAGGTGGTCCACTGTGCATATACTTCCTTCATGTGTACATACTGTGCCTCGCCAGCAAGAGCTCTGTGCAGCACCAAAGTCAAATCTTCAGCTAAATACAATAACGAATGTATAAAGATCTGGTCATACTTGGGCCTGTCTTACTCCCTCTTTGGGGACACAGTCGTTTAGGTCCCAAATGAGGCTAGTAAAGCACTCTTAGTTGAAGCCTACACAGAGACCAGATGAATTAGTGCAAAGGGTAGTCCTGAACATGAACACAAGCATTACATTCATCATAGTGAACAATCAAAGGATGATACTGACCAAAATAACTGATAGGGTGATGAAACACAAGGGCAAATGCACATACATACATTCATCCACATGCTTGCACACAAGCCCATGGAAATAATGGGGTCAACAAACTGCCAGGTTACTGCAGGCCATCCATTACCAAAGCAGTGTGCAAAAGCCAGCCAATGAGATACTGAACTTCAGAGAGTGAAGCCAATCAGAATTGAACTGAAGGCATCCCTCCCTTTCTGCATCACCTTATTCCACACAAACAGACACACTGAAGCGCCAGTACTGATGCTGAGCTGTACGCTGCGTGCTCCTCTCCATAGCGACAGAGCCTAACATCAGCAAGCAGTCTCCACGCATACTAACGTGCCAGTGAGGACAACCACTTTGATCCCAAATGCAGCACACATATCAGAGCTCACTGATACTAACATCTAAGGCCGGTGTCCTTAATTCGCCAAACTCAGTTATGCTGATGATAATGCTTTGCCTTGTTTCAACCTTCAGGGTTACTGAAAGAAAAACACGCTGTGCTGCAGAAATGTTGCACACAGCATCTGGTTAAGATGATATGAATGGGGGTGACTTGAGAATATCTGGCGTGCTGTGGATGAGTGGAATAGGTTTCAGTGTGACGGGAATCCCTAATGATGCCTGGATCTTCGCTCTCGGACACACACACAGACACTCCTTTCATTAGGATGAACGGCTATTCTGCCCTGCAAGACCGCTATGATAGTGCATGCACACACAGGCTTGTTGGTGGTCCCGGTAGGAGACAGTGAATGATGCTCACAGGTCCTGCTTGCATTGATTTTCATTGACAACCACTGCGAGATGGAAGAATCGTTTGCACGTTACTCATATTATGCTGATAGTTGAACTAAAACAGTAACGTTAGCCACTTACACTTCAAGAATCCTGTCCCCCTTCGAAATACCGGCTCTGTCGGCAGCACCTCCCGGTAGAACAGCACTGACATGCTGCAGTGGAGCGTACAGTTCTCCGTTAATGCTCCGTAGTTGCCCACCTTCACTAACTTGTCCCCGAACATTGAAACCATAGCCAGAGTCGGACTTCACTATTCGAACTAGCCGTGGGCCTGAGGTAACGGTGGTTGCCGTCTGGCAGCTGCCGCCGGTGCCCGGTGTAACGTTACCGCTACCGGAGCCGTTACGAGAGGATGGGTGAGGCAACGGAGGGACAGATGAACAACTTCCTTGCCCCTCGACGTCCGCCATTTTTCTACACTATTTGTATCATCCACTCGGATTCAGCTAGCGATAAATATCCTCCAAACATTAGCTGGTAGTAGCAGGCTAATCAGCTTGGCTAGCTAACTGACCGAGTTCACCGGAAAAAGCCGACAGTGTCCGATGATTCGCGAGACCGCCCCAGGATACGTTCCATGTGGGTCACTTCAGAGTCCTTTGAGAGTGTGGATCAGTGAGCTCCCTGTGAAGGCCACATACGTGTATTCAGGCAAATTGAGAGTCAGCGTTATTTTCAAGTTAAATTAGCAATGTGATAAACAAGTTTGATTGTAACCAAGCCTGTGGAGATCAAAATGTGTTAAGGGTCTGGGAATAATGGATAAGAGAAGAAAAATCTGTATTTCTGTTTTTTTTTTTTTTTTTTCCTAACTTGTCTTACTACGTTTTTTTTATTGTGAAATTTGATAGTTGCAGAGGGATAAGAACTCTACTGGAAACAATGCAGCTGGTGCTGGAGTGATTTAACATTCTTCAAACATAGAGCAAACTTTTATGCTTAAATTCTCAGTTTGCTGCTTTTATGTTTTATGAGATTCTAAACTGCATATATTTAGGTTTTGCATTGTTGTTTGCTGCAAAACAAGCAGTTTCATGATTTCACATTGGGTTTTAGGAAATCGTGAAGAGCCCTAGGTTTAATTTTCTGTGAGCTGGTGGTGCATAATTTGATCACATTCAAAGTTGTCAAGGAATTTGCAAAGCAAACAATGGGTGCTACATTTTTACATAACTTGAGGCCCTGTATTGGAGCCTTATGTCAAAATGTTCTTTTGCCCACATGGTATTCCAAAATAAGATGTATTTACTGTGCAATTCTCCTTCTTATTTTACTTTGGTTGCATATCAGGCCAGATGTCAGTTAAAGTGCTCTTACATGCCAATGTTCAGTAGTTCTTTTATAGAGCAAATGTTGACTCTTTTAATGAAGGAAACAACTGGCAGAGTAACCACTCATGAGAATAATCATTAGTTGCAGCCTCTGCTTTTGATGACATCACATCATTAAGTCCTGCTTTCCTGATTTTGAAGCAGTGCGACTGAATTACATGACTAAAGATGATGCTGCCATCCACTTACAAAGCTAACACAGGTGCAATTTAACACAGCCTTGAGGCCTTGTGTCAAAATCTAGTTTTGCTCAAATTGGCATTTATATATTCCTGAATAGATGTAGCTACTGTCATTAGATTTATTCAGTTAAATCCAGTTGGGACTGGTTGATTTCTGGGTGTCTGGGAATAATTCCTAATACGTTATTCTAGCCATGGCTTGTGTTTTGTCCTTCTACAGCTGTGAGGACACCCCCTTGTGGGTTTTTTCGTTTGTTTATTTTCAGATCCACCTCACAACAGGCTAATTAGATGCATAATGCAAACTTTTCTCCTTTTAGAGCATTCGGTGAACACTGTTCATCCACTTCATTTAACGGGCTAATTGATTCCAGCCATGAGATGATATCTGACATGAACACTTCAGAGTGAAAAATCTAAACACAAGGGGTCAGCATGGGGAAGGCTGCAAAAAGCATCTGCAGTTGACAACCTAACGGTGAACATGAATTACGTGAACGCAACACAGTCACTAAAATCTTAAACAACATGTGTGTGATTACTTGAAGATATCACATCAGTTATTTGGAGATGGAACGAACTGCTAATGTGGTTTGGAGATCTGTGCATAGTTGAAGGTTGTCACTGCAGTTTGAAGCTTTGCAGATGTAAAGCTGTTTGCCTCTTCCTCAGTGCAATGGCATGTTTGTGTAAAGCATCCAAACAGTGACATAATAGTGAGCGTTTAACTATGGGATGGGCCCCTGAATGATGAGCTAAGAGACGAGTAGGCAGGATCAGATCACTCAGTGTGCATTATATTTGCATATATTTGCATTTTTTTATGAACTCACAAAACATTAATAAATAAGTAATAATAATGAATGCAACCACGTTTATTTTTATTTGTTTATTAGGCACTTTTGGCATTCAAAATCAGTGATACACACTCAAAGTCAGCGCATCTCAAATCCTTCAAGCCAACATGATAACCCATCTATGATTAATGTGTTTGTGTTTAACCAAGTTTTCAGTCTCAGAACATGTGATAATGACATATGTTTTATAGATGTCTGTAGTACTGGTGCAAGTTAGAGCACTCATTTTTTTTTTTCATTTAGCACAAATTAAATAAGGCAAAAAGTTCTGAAGCAAGTGTTTATTTTCCGGTGCAAATCACACTGAGAGCTGCTACAAAAGTGACGAACTCCTGGAAGTTAACAACACCATCCCCGTCATTATCCAGCATCTTGAAGAAATCGTCCAGCTGAGCTTTGTTGCAGCTCTAAAGAAAGAAAAACAGAAGTGGCTGTAAATTTCTACGACATCCAAAATATCTCAAAGAGGCATTCACAGCTCTCATCTTTCATCATCATCTTTGTCGTTTACTTACATCTAACGGAAAACCCTCATGCTTGAGCAGTTCACAGACTTCTTTCTTGGTCAAACTCGTTGGGTCGCCGTCTTTTCCAGCGTGTCTGTCGAAGGCAGACCTGAGGAGCTGCATTGCCTTCATGAGGTCTGACATCTTGGCTGGAAAAAGAAAATGTTGTTGACCGTGTAGTCCAATATTTATTTATTTCTTCATTTCACATGGCCGTGGCAGTGCAGTAATGTGGTAATGCTTTACTTAAACATGCAGATCGGACTCCTGCTTTGGAACATCCAATTAAAAGACTGGACGCAGCTGGATGAAGAGCTTGTAAAGATCAGGAATGTTACAGCACATCAGACTTCCTCACTTGTCTGATGAATAAAATTCAAATTCAGACCATTGCAGGCTAAAATTCTTACTTCCCTTTTCAGCCTTGCTCTTTTCTGTATCCCTCAGTACATTTCTAGTGCCCACTCACTTTTTCCCTCTCAATGGTTTTGGCTCTGCGCTGTCACGCACTATCCTCACTGACTCATTTTCACTTCCTCTCAGTTTTCCCACTCTGCTGCAAGCCAGCAGACAGTTTTAAAAAACTTTTCATTAGTTTGAAATAGTTTTCCCCAGAATCCTTGGCAACTTAAATTTATTGAATTCCCCCCCAATTTTGTCACAATTGCACAATTGTTATACTCCTACCATACATTTACATGTTAATCCCTTTCAGAAGCAGCATTCCACACAGAGCAGAAACCACACCCAGACGCCCATTCATGCATCTCATGTTACATAATGCCGCTGTACATATCAGGCATCAACTGTTTAGATAGATGAAATGCAAAATGGTTAATGCTATATACAGAAAAACAAATTTTAAAACATATTTGCACTTACCAAGATTGTATGAAAGCCTGTGACAGTCACGAGAGAGGAAGAGAGGGATTTGTGAAGAGAGCCTAGACACAGATCCTTTTAAATAGAGGTTGACACACCCTATTTGCAAGTCCACCCATTTTTCTGCCTTTTTTTCTCTCTTTTTTTCTTTTCTCCTGAAAAAAGCTGGACTGTATTCTGTCTTGCTTTGCCCCTGCCTGAAAGCCTCTTTCGAACCAGTAATACTGTATCAGTATGGGAATCCTGTAAGTCAAACGGACGCTGTAAGTAATGGTGGTTAATATAAGATCCTTTCATTCCACATGATGAAGGAGCATCAAATCTTTCAGATACATGGATATCCATATCCTGTAATTTCTTTCAAAACTCATCCCCTATTTGTCACAGGCAAAACTTCAGTTTTTGAATCGTTTCCTTCATTAGTTAAACGAACACAGCTGACCTTTAAATGTGGATCCCTGATCTATAGCATATTGCTGCATACAATAACCCTATGGCCTTTTATTTCTTCTTTCCTCTTTGATTTAGAACTATTTCAGTTCATGCATGCATTGATAGTTCAGGTTATTTACAAAGCCCAATTTCTTTTATTAATCCCTGTTTTTATTTTCCAGTCAAATGTCACTTGGCTAATGACTTTCTAACCATCTGAAAGACAGCCAAGCAAGACTCTTGCTAACACATGTATTAAACACTAAATGGGGTCACTGTAAATTGTATACTTTTGCTGTTGATACACAAGCTCATTTCACTGCAAGTCATTTTTCCTGGTTATAGAGAAGTTTTCCATCGTGGTATTGCTCATTTCAAGTAAAAGAACGGGGTATTACTTCCACCACTGCCAGCAAACTGTGGCAGGATTTTGTCTGATTAAGATTACACTGGATAGTAAGCTCTGCTTAATCACTCCTGGCACAAGGAGTAGCAAATTTAATTCTACCTTAGGCTACCTTTGTACAAACTGGATGTCTTCCTGTTCAACTATTATCTCGAGGAGTTTGTTTTCCTGCTTCATGTCGGCCCAACTTTGTCTCTCCGCGGCTTCTAATACAGCCTCGTATTGAACACTGGGTTCGAGGAGAAGAATACCAACTATTATGAAGGATGCAAAAAGTACATGAGACTCCAGCCTGCAGGCTTTGGCATTGTGAGCGAGAACCTCAATCATCAACAACTTGTTTCTGCGGAATATGTTGCAACTGTTGTTGTTGCATATATCATAACCTGGTGGGTATATGCTCAAACATCTGACAAAATGAGGGGATGGTATTAATGGGAGACAGACACACAGAGAGCACAGACAGCAACAGGAAGACAAAAGCAGAGGGCAGGCGTGGGCAAGACACAGCATGACTCACTGGTCGAGAATGCTTGCGGATACCAAATGTGCGTTATACACACCATTCTGATAATGCTGCCCTCCCTTCACACCAACATCTATGAAAATGATCTGCTGAGTACATCAGCCATCAAAAACGCTGTAATTGCTTCAGAACTATTATGAAAATTGACCCTTTCCCAGTCAGGATTTTTCCACAGATTCAAGCACGCTAGGGAGCATGTCGCTGGACTGCACTGCAGACTGATGCACATAGAAGTTGTGTTTTGTGAGTTCCCATGGAGCAGCACAGCTGCTTGTGGTAGGGTCCTTGTGGATGATCCAGTTAATTAGAAGGGCAGAGTCTCAAACATTTACTAAACCTACTTTCATCATGATTCCCAAACAAATTGTGCATGTACTATTACAGTCTGTTGCCGTTTTAGATAACAAACACAAAACAAATGCAGGACAAATTTCATCTACTTTGCCATTCGTTCTAACATTACTTTGAAGAGAGAGGACGAGATGGGCAGGAATGCACCAGGAAAATTACATTATCCGTCTATCTGTATGCCTTTTGTGCAGAAGTTTCTTGTGATCTGATGCTTCGATACTGATTTGATGGTTTTTAGCCACATTCATGTCTGTCAGCCTGTCTGGTCCACCACTTTGGATCAGACTGAAATTAACAACGGAAACTATTGGATGGACCGCCATGAAATTTGGTTCAAATGAAGTATTTCCACGTCTACTGGAGGGATATCCACAATAGCTTGTGCAGACATTCATGAGTCCCAGGCAACGAGTCCTCATGACTTTGGTGATCCCATGATTTTTCCTCTGAAGTATCATGAGGGTGACATTTGTGGTTTTAAGTGAAATATCTCAACAACTATTGGACGGATTGCCATTGAATTTCCCCTCAGGGTAAATAATAATTAGATCCCTTAACCTTTCATTTGAAAAAAACTTTATGACTAAACACAAGAAAAAAACAAATAACTTTCCCATCAGCCTCAGCAGTACTCTGTGTTTAATCCTAATGGACAAATGTTACCACGCTAAACTGAAATGGTGGACATGGTCAACAATATACCAGCTAAACATCTTAGCAGTTAGCAGTTAGCTCGAAGCACCACTGTCCCTAAGATATATATAATTAGATAATATATAATTTTTGGGGGGACTTCTAAAAGCTTCCATTAAAAGGACAAGTAAAGGCTTATTTTTTTTTTGCAAAAACAACCCCAACATCAAGCAAAACTCAGCTATCTTATTTGTGATTTTGAATGTAAGTACGTTTATTCGTGCACGAAAGAAACCGTGCAGTGTAATACGCTGCTGTTAGTGTTGAGAGCAGCCCTCTCTATTTTTGGCTAAACAGGCTGCTGTTGTGTGCTGTGTACTCTCTGCCCCTCTCATGGCAACAACACCAAAACTTTCCACTCCAGCCCAGTGGTTGATTGTGTGAGCATGTGTGCCCAAGTATGTTTGTTTACTTCAAGCAGAGGATTTCACAGAGGAAGTCGCTAAATTACATTACAAAGCACTGGTTTCAGCTGCCGTAAATAAAGGAGGATGAGAGGGAGAGAAAGAAAGAAAGAAAGAAAGAAAGAAAGAAAAAAGAAAGCTCACTTTTCTTGTTTTTTACCCCATTTTGCTCCTCATTCTCTCTCTGTCCTGGTTTGTTTGGTAAAACTTTCATTCAAACTTGCAACGAAAATGCAAAGTTATGTGATGTACACACGATGAGAACAAATCATACACTTCCTGGTTTCTGTGAATCAACAGCATATGCAATCAATTATTGTAGTTTGATCCATAAAAGCCTGTAGCTGTTAAGCAGCTGCACTTGCGCAAGAGCGTGTCATAACTCTTTTGAGTTCATTATAGTTTATGAGCTATGGTTTGGCTGAATGTGTCCCTGGAAAAGAATGAGATCAAAACTGGAGCTTAGTTCTCTTGGCATTTGTGCGGTTTTAGTAAAAATAATGCTGCCGCTACCACGCAGCTTGGTTTACAATGAGTTACCATTGGACACCAGGAAATATGAGACCCACAGAGTGCAACACAATGAAATCCACATTTGTTCAGTGACTCTCCCCTTTTCTTTCTCTCTGTGTTTGTGCCTTATTTGCTATTGTTTCCATTATTTCTGAGCTTTGTATAATGACTGAATATGCTGAAGACAATATACTCTTGTAGAACAAACAAACTGCTGGTAATTTGACCGTTTCCAGAATATTAGAAATATGTAGCATGTCTTTGCTAAAATGCCTAGAAATTAGTTTATATTTTGTTGACATGTGCACGTACAGCACCTTATCAAAAGACTTTCCAATGATGTTCAAACCCAAAGGAATTCAGACTTTTATTTAAGTTAATGGTATGTTTCATTTGGCCGCCTCCGACAGTCAGACAGAGAAAACACCGGATGATACCCCAGAGAGTGAGGAAGGAAGTTGGCAAGCCTTAAAAAGCTTTGATTCATTATCTCACCCGTGAACATGATATCTGCCTGAGTCGTGGCAGATTTTCATCTGCAATGGTGGCTTAACAATGAAGACAACAACTGCCAAGATCCAGCACTACTTCACGATGACGTTTAACTACGACTGCTGTTATTGTCATGACTGAGAAGGCCCTTGCAGCAGAAATGACATACTGCGCATTTACATGTGCAGGTACAGAACAATCCTCGCACATCCATGAACTAGATTTGCTGCAGCAAACAGTCCAGTCCAAACAAAGCACCATTCATAAAAAGTAACTTCTGCTGCCAGCTCTCTGCTCTGGCCGAAGCTGTTGAGGTTACAGAGTGTTTTAGGAGCCTTCGATGGTGCCGGTTTGTGAATGTTCATTACAAATGGACATCTGTGGTCCATATATGCATTCATGGGTGTTTACTTTACTTTGTGAGGACTGTTTCCAACCCTCCTTTGTAATCTATGGTATGATTTACAGGGATTTAAATCAACTTTAAGTGAAGCATTTTGGTTTTAGAATATTTATTGCCCTTCATGGTACCACCTTTATGAAATCAATCACCTGATAATAAATGACAGCTAAGTACTGAAACTTTGCAAAGTTTGTGTTTTTTCTCAAAAGTGCTGTTTATTATTTCCCTTCCTCTCTTTCTTCCTTTTTCTCCTTTTATTTCTGTTTAGCTCTGCTTAGAAATTCAGATGTGACATGGAAAATGTGAATTAACAGAGATACGCTGATTTTAATGACTTTACAAGACACAGCGACATGCAGCTGTGAATCAAAATGGAGAACAAAGGAGGCACCTGGCCACCTGTATAGCCTCTTTCAAAGGTGGAGGTGATTACACCTGGCTAGGGCGTGTTTCTTCTCCCTGTCTCGTGTGTGTTCAGGTGATCCTTTTGGTGGGGGCCTCTGAACCGTCCAATTGAATCACACAGAATGAGACAAGCTGAATCCGTATCCACAGTCTGCAGTGTTGCTACATACTCTGAAGACTCATTTGAGCTGCAGGAGAAGATACACAATTTTCATCTCTGATTTCATCAGTGTCTCTGTGACAGGTTCTTGCTGGTTCAAGCTTGCAGAAGCAAACCTTGAAGTAACATAGAGATGTACTGTACGAAAACATGCATTCACTTCATTTACTTGTGTGTAGTCTCTTTTGGTCTTCAGGATTAATTATATGTCTTTGTGCAGTAGAATAGGAATTAGGGTTAATTTATGCTTACACTACTTTTGGTATAGCTTTACTTCTGCAGACAGTAATTTGGGTCCCTTGCAGACCACCTATTAACTTAATTTGTCATAAATGATTTACACAGAAATATGTTAAGAATCTGTATCTGGAAGGTTCAAGTCATGAAGCCTATACATTTCACCAAGAGTACATTTAAGGTGAGATGCAGCAGGTGACCAGGGTGAACACTTACGTTAAAGAAAGTTTTTTCTTGTATTACACGTTTTGTAAAAATGTATGTTTAATATATGCAACTAAGGCTTTGTCTAATTAATAATGCATTCATTTGCTGATGATCTTATGTTCTAGTTGTAGAACATAATGTTATTAAATTTGTAGGAGGTACAACCCCCGAGGGACACCTTGCCTGTCGTGCAGGCTGTAGCATTAACATAAGCACCCGCCACCCACCTAATGCATGCAGTGATTTACATACATGATGGTTGATCCCTTTACACAAAATCAAATTGTGACTGGAGAGAGCTCAAACGCTTCAGACCAGGTGCATTCTGTTTATCCAGCTTCGACTGGCTGACAGATTCATAAAGGTGGCGCTTTCAAACAAATAGATGCAAATAGGCAAAGATACGTAGTGTCACACAAAGAGATGGAAACCGGGAGAGAGAGTTGGACAAGGAGTTGGACTGGAGGGAAGGATTATGCAAAAAGATCCTGATAAGAGCCAAAGACTGAACGTGTGGGGGACTTCCATCAATAAGAGTCCGTGTTCGTTTCCATCCACAGCAATGGCATTGGATGCTGCTATGCAAGAGACTGCTATAAAAAGAAGAAGAAGCCCACATTAATTTAAGATTAATATTTTTATTCTCAATATGGAAGGGACGCTACTTTGAAAACCAGTTTACAGGAAGTCTCATTCTGTAGCTCCTGTTGTCAGTGAGGAAGTGTTCCATTTTTTTCTACATTGTCATGCAAAGGTTTTTGAGTCAGTCACTTTTAGGCTTAAGTTTACAGGTGAGAATGTAAAAGTCAGAAGTTCAAACTCCTCATTGAAGGTGGATGGCAAATGCTCATCTGCTTGTGTTTGCAGATGCACAGAATAAAGCTTTTGGTGAAAGTAAGGAAATACTGCCAAATCTTAGGCTAACTACAATTCTGCCAATTTACAAACAATATTTCGCCATTTCTGTTGCATATCTCAGGCTTTTCTCTCTCTTCTGTAGCTCAGTATCTGATTATGTTACAGCCATTTTTTTTCCTTAGACAAAACTGCCTCCCTCCACATCTTATGTTACATCAGAACTCGTTCACCAGGTAAAGAGAGACCATGTCTGTGTAAGCTGCTTGGTCCCTTTTGTTTGGTCCCTTTTATAGCAGCAGACACGCAATGACACACAGACATATGCACAAAAAAACCACACATTTGGTGACTCATGTACTGAAAATCTGGCCTAATCTCCACAAACCAGCCCAAACTGTCCGTTTGTGCCATAAACAGAGCATTTACTGAAGGTGGATTGATGATTATGTTGTCTACAGAGAACTCTGGCTTTTGTTGACATTGATTACATGTGTATGTATGTGTGTTTCACTCATGTGTGAAGTCTGTGAAGATTCTCAGTCATCCAGTTCATGGAGGAGGGTTAAAACGATTCAGCCCTCCTAGGATCACCAGCCTCCGTGGTTGAGAAGCTTACAGTTTTCAAGTTTCTGCAACCAAGTCAAGTCACTTGAGATTCAACCGTCTTTGGATATTAATGTGTGAGGTGTTTTGTTTACAGTTGGAGTAGATAATCTGTGTGAATGTGGGTAAATGGAAAGCTATACACTGAGTTTCAAGCCAGCCCCAGAAATGGTGAGTTTAAAGCCTGTTCCAGATGAGAAAACTTCCTTTTCAACATTATTACTAATTAATTAATAGTTGGTGTGAAAGGAACCCAAAGTGCCGGGCTGCAGAAACAATGCTAGGCCAAAAGTTTTGTAATCAGAAACTAACCCTAATCCTTATTCTGCACAGAGACTTGTAATTAATCCTGAAGATGGAGGAGACTACACCCAAGTAAATGCAGTGTATCCACATTTCAGTCAGGTTTTGGTCCCTTATGAGACTAAAAGGTTTTAAACTTCATTATAGAAATTTGAAACATTTTTGGAAAATTTGCTATTTGCCGCCTCCCCCCTGCCTCTAGTCTTTGTGCTGTCTAGAACATGCCTCACAGCCACGTCCGTATCGATCTTCTCATCATGGGTAAGACTCCACCCCAAACTCTGCCTTTGGTGTATGTAATAAGACAGTTGTAAAATGTTTGTAAGCTTGTACGATGTGGCAAAGCCATTACAGTCAGGCGCAGACTGAAGGAGAGAAGGCTCTGATATACTGATGAGTTTATGGAGCCGGGCTGGGCGATGGCTGATTGTGGGCAGCAGCAAAGACTCAGCTCTCTGTCAGAAAAGCAGGTAAGGACCTCTGCTGGATCTGAAGGAAAGCACAGCGTTTAATAACTGCCAGTTAGAGAACGATGTCCACCAGTGTAAGACACAACTATATCAGCATTAGTTTTGCATGTGGTATTTACTGTTTTTATATATAGTTCATTTGACAAGAAGACAGCAACATGTCTAAATGCTACTGCCACAAGAGACAGACAACAGCCAAGAATGAAGAAGTTTGACCTTTGAGGAATTGCCATCATATGTCTTCACTGACAACAGGAGCTGCTGGTACATGCACTCAAACCTGTTTATTTGAGATTGAAAACTGGTTTTCAAAGAAGCGTTCATTAAAACCTGGCCAAAAAAAAAAAGAATTTAAAAAAATGCAGTTTTTAGTTTTTTTTTTTTCTAGGCAGTGTTGTGGTTTCCTTCCTCACATCAGGTGCTGTTAAGCCATCAAAGAAGGGATTTCATTGTGGTAGAAAAACCAGTTCTACAGGATTTCATACTCCAAATATTTTGTTGGCAGTGAATTTGTCTTTTTGTAGACGCTTTGAAAAGAAAATCAGTGTAATGTTCTCATGTTTATGACATGTTTAAGTTTAGCACAAAGACCGAGAAGACAGCAAATAGAGGTTTCCAAAATGCAACTTTCCTTGAAGGTTTGGTCAATAAAGATGTATTTCCACCAGGTGAAAAAAAAAAAAGAAAAAAAAAAAGAAATTAAGCAATATCATACTGATATAAACACATTCTTGGAAGATAAAAAATATGAGCTTGTCAAAGATTTTTTATTTTTCCTCCCAATTTTTACTTTTTATCTTATAGTTGTGGCTCACCATGAGCATTTTTTTTTTCTTTAAATCATGACTAACTTTTCATTATTTCTTTTACTTTTACAGGTGGAAATGGGCTCCCCTGAAGAAGAATGCTTGGATTTTACAAGAGAGATATCATGTTAAACTGCATTTTAAACTGTAACCTGTCATTGTTTTGTTGGGCTCATTAAATTTCCCTCTAAAAAGAAGGATTAGGGTTAATATGTGTTCACACAGCTTCCAGCTACACACTAGCTTTGACTGTGGTACATATTCTGTATCTGAAAGGAGGTTTAAAGTCATAGAAACCTTCAGCATTTCAAGGAGTACACTGAAACTTGCAGTACATGAGAGAAAATGATTGTAAGGTCAACAGTGTGCTGGCAGACGATCTCCTCTCATGAAGATATACTGATACACGTGCTCCACCTGGCAGGCAGCAGTGGGAATGCAGTACAATAAATTGGCAGTGGGTGGGACTCTGATTTAGGAAGTGGTGAGGACACAAAGTCAATTTCTTCCTGTGAGGAATTACATTAATTCTGACTATTCAAAGCTTCCAAACACAAACTTTGTACACTACACTACATACACATCTCTGCATTGTATAGCTAAAACATTTGTCATGACCTGCAGGCATCCATCCTTTTGATGACTAACCACATAAAGGAGCAGGAGGTTTGCTGTGAAGTCAATCTTGGAGCTAATTAAATACAAGAAATTAAATCCTGTCGTCATCCGGGCTGCTTTCAGGTGTTGGTCTTTTTTATTTTAACACCCATGGTAAACCTGCACAACCCGTTCTGTTGAGTGACACCTGTTTTCTCACAGGAGGCTCGTTAGGGACACTCTCGTTCCTTCATCTCTCCGCCTGCGGCAGCAAATGTTCTTGGGAGGACTGGATGCTCAGCCAATCACAAGTGCCTCACAGGAATGTAGGTTAGTTAACACTTTGTGGGGTGGATCCACTTGAACGGACACCAAACTGAGCAGAAATTGATTAAATCTATGGGACCATACAGTCACACTTTCAGTCTCTGTGGACACATTCCTGTTGTTCGCACCTAAGTTTTCCGGAGCAAGTGTGCTGTTCGAACTGCTGAAGGGATTGTTGGGCAACAACAAACCTCAAACAACCCTATCAAAGTAGTCTGAGTGCCCCCCCCCCTTTTTTTTTTGTTTGTAATAAACAATAAGCTATAATCCCACTGTGCATTGTCATTTTTGTCAAAGAGAGAGATTTTTTTTCTGAGAGACTGAAGTATAAATGTGGGCTTTAATTCATGTGATTTGACACCTAAACACTGAGAAGACAGACAGAAAAGACAGAGAGATAAATATTTTCAATGATTTTTATGACCTGAAGAATATCTGATGCCAGTCAAAGCCTAAACCTGTGCAGGACTTCAGTGGATAGCATTGGAAAGAATAGACCAGACAGCTCCGCTGAGGAAGCACTGACAGTGATGTGCACTGGAGGACAGAGCAAGCAATGTCTACTTAATGTTTGATGAGTTCACGCTTGTTTCCTTCCACAGCAATGACACCAAATACCGGTGATTGCCATAAATGAACGAGGAAGCTCACAACAAATCAAACTTCATAACTGCCTTTTATTTTCAGTAGCATCTGTTTTCAAGCTCAGCAGTGTCATAACATACACACACTGTATGTGTCACATGTACAAAATGTTTTTCAAAGCATTATGGTGCTATAAACATTTAAGGATTTGTAGTTAATCTCTTTTAGTCTTCTGCTGGTGGTTCTTCTTCCTCTCCTTCCTCTCCTTCTTCTTCTTCCTCTTCATCATCATCCTCTTCTTCGCCTTGGGCTTTCCTGGCAGCCCTGGCAGCCCTGCCACCTTTGCCACCCTTGCCACCTTTGCCGCCCTTGCCGCCCTTGCCACCCTTGCCACCCTTGCAAACTTTGCCGGTCCTCTTCTGGTACTGGGATCTGGCCAGGATATTCACACACCGACAAAACTCTCGGAAGTTGACCTCGCCATCCCGGTTTCTATCAGCTATTTTCATGGCGCCGTCAATGTCATCAGGATTTACTTTAGCCTGAAGAATACATTCTTGGAGTTACAAAGCAGCACAGAATACAGAAAAGCACACTAGAATGATTAGTAAGAAGCGGGATAATGCATTTTTTTTTTTTTTTTTTTGTCTTACTCTTATTTCTGGACTTTCTGTTTCTGCCTCCAACACGCTCTTGAACGCATCTCCGCTCAAGTGCTCTTGATCGCCAACATACTGCAGATATAGATCCACAATGTTTGTGACGACCGAATCCAGGCGAGCCATGGCTGTAGCTGGAGAAAAGATTGTTATTAATTGTAATTAATTAACATATAGGCAGGTGGAATTACCTTTAAAACATACTGGATGAACAGAAAATACTTTGCAGTCCATTAGAGGTATACAGCATGCTGTAATATTAGTGTTTATAGAGCATAAGATGTAAAAGTCAGTGGGTCAACATCAGGAAAAAGGCTGACAATGCTCAGACCTTCTTGTGTTTGCAGTAGCACTGAATAAAGCTTTCATAAGCACCATGAAGTTTCGCTCAAGTTTTAACAGCAATAATAATCTTCTGGCATTTCCACGGCACCTTTCAAGCTCAGCATCCAAATATAAAGCTGCTATTTTCTGGCCTTCCACAAAAGACATCTTGCTTTTCATCAGCACTCACCTCCTTCTTCACGTTCAGCAGGTGAAGAGAGATCACGTCCGTGTCAGCGGTCCCAGGTGAGAATGCTGACTGAGGGGAAAGCCTCCTCTTAAAGAGTTGACACACACTGACAAACACACACCCATCAACAAACACACACACACATAATGGCATGTATATAGCCACAGGCACACACACCAACAATGATTCATCCTCTGGAAATGCTCCCTACTCCACCCAAACTAGCTCCATCAGTTGTCTCACAACTGCAGCGCCCTAAAGAAAACGTTAAGTAAGGTGTTTATGTCTGTGCTGTATAGAACAAATGGTTGCATTTGTTGACTGTTTGTGTGTTTGTTCAGAAGAGCCTCTGTGTTTGCATGCGCATGTGTTATGTTGCCCTGGGGTTTTGCAAATGTTCTGTATTCACAGGGCTATATTTAATTTAATTTAATTCTTTATTTGTTTTGCAAATACAGGCAGGGATGAGACTATGAAAACAGGGCTTCATGCTACTCTAGCCTTCATCACAATGTTAAAAGTAAAGGGGTGTAAGAGCCAAGAGCGCCAGTTTTAAACGTTCGAGTCTTAGTAGTATTAGAATAAAGCTGAATACACTTTGGAATGCATGTTTCTAACTTTAATTGGTAGTATCTGTAAACAACAACATAATTCAAATTAGCAGCAGTAACATGCATGCTGGATATAAGTATCAAAACACTCCAGTGCGAGAGTCTTGACTGTGTCCCTGAAAATCCTTGATTGTGACACAAGTCACTCTTGTTAATCCTGTTATGTTAATCAACCTCCACTTTCCACTTGTCTGTTCCAAGGCAGCATTTTCTTCTTCACTTGCCCTCTCATGCCCCCTGCCAAATCCCTTTACAGGTCAGTTCAAACTGTTAAGCACCAGCCTCTCTTCACTTTGGCCATATTACTTTCACTTATTGAATACTATCAGATTCTCCTTGCAGGGGAGGAAAAGAAAAACGAGATGGAGGAACACGTGGTGTTGATTACAAAAAAGTTCATCTTTCCACACTCTGCTCGCTGAGGTATAAGTTACACTTTCACTGCTGGAGAGGTTGTGTGCCTCTGTGGTGGTAAGTCTGCACAATGAATATGAACATTGAAAAGTAACACAGTAAATAGAGACAGCTCCCTTCTTCATACTGCTGTTCATCAATATTACCAGTCTCTGCAGTAAATGTTTAAAAGGCAGTTTTTAAAGATAAATGATCCATTTTTTCATGTCATCTAATGACTGCACGTTGCTGTGGCTATTTTCCCTTCAAAATCAAAATAATCCCCCAGAAAAGCAAAAAGGAAACAACTTCAAAAGCCACACAAAAAGAGTGACACCACAATGGAAAGATTCAATTCTTTTCTGAAATGCAGGGGTGTGGAGTACAGGTTTCTCTACATTTTGGTATGCACAAACAAAAGTGGGAAGGATATATGTGCTGACTCTATAATTATGTTGATTATGTTCAGTGCAATGCATATCTTGCAAGTTTTACAGGGGAGTGAACATAACTGTCAGCTCACAAAATACAAATCTTCAAAGGCTCTCGTAGGAACTACTTTGAATAACTTTAGAAAATGCGTATGCACGGCAGTAATGTGACCTGCTGATGACGAGTCCTGCACCAACATTAACAGGCACTTTGTCTTGTTGACACTAACGACACTTCATCTACACCAAACCACACTCTGTAAAACAGTGCTTTTCATGTAACCTCCATTCATCTGATGGTCTTTGTCGGGACATGGTAAACAGTTTACATTTTGTGTTTGCAAGCTAAAGTCTGGCATAACACATCCTCACTGAAACCAGCAACCTTTATGACCTTTCCTCACCCAGTTGTGGAACTGGATTCTGGGTGAACTGTCAAAATGTTTTTTAGGAGTTTGGTTACATCTAGTGGCGAATTAAAGACATTACTCCTTGTTTAAAGGACCAAATCAACTGTTTTCAGTGTTGTCTCAATGTCCAGTCCTTGTTAAAGGCTGGCATGCTGGCTGAAGTGTGATCACCAAGTCCCAAAGAAAGTATATTTTAAGTTCATTTATGTCTAACTTTTAAAGTGTCATGTCTCATTGTCCAGCATCCATTCACCTTCCCTTTCTAAAATCCCAGAGAAACTTAAACTTGCAGCCATAACAAATTACAGTCAGGCTTTTGTTGAAGACCCAGCACAGAAAGCACCTTTTTAATAGTTAAAAACATTGTTGTTTAAATAATATCGTCATGGAAGATCATGCTGGTACACGTTCTGTTACCCAGATGATTAACTTGTGCAACATTTGACACTGTTTCCTTTATAGGCTGTAGCAGTGAGTCAGTAACCTACAACTGGGACTGCCATTGCAGTTTTGTGATATTTGTATTTTATTCATCTGTAAAGTAGGCAGTGCTCTGTTGTTGCCGACATTTTAATTTCCCCTCACCTGTGGTGTGCTCCAGGGCTCCTATTCTACTGTCCTGCATGAGCCCCTTGGTTATTGATATAGTTGCTGCAAGTGTCCTTTGAATTTTTGTGGAGATGAGCCTTTTTTCACACCTTGCAACCCCAGTACACAGTCAGCGCTGTATGTCCAACAGGTATGATGGACTGCATGTTTCATAACTTTTGACTTGGCACAGCAGGAAAAGCGCATGCGGAAATGATAAAACAGATGATGGCTGAATTCCATTTAGCTGCTTTGATTTCATACTTTTCCACCTCTCTTGTTGTACAACCATGGCTTTCTGGGACAGAACAAAGCCACTGTTAATGTAACAACAACAACAACAACAACAACAACAACAACAACAACAACAACAACAACAAGTCAATCATATCAAACACTGCAGATCTAAGAGGATAAGAACTGAGACCTTATTCTCATCAGAATTTAGTGGTGGTTTGTTCTAATTCCTCCAGAATGTTATTTTCTTGCCCTGCAATCGGCTGGCGACCGGTTCAGGGTGTACCCCGCCTCCCATTGCCAGCTGGGATAGGCTCCAGCCCCCCCCAACCCCAAAAGGGATACGCGGGGTATAGAAGATGAATGAATGAATGAATGAATGAATGAATGTTATTTTCTTTAAAAAAAAGGTGTTCATTTGCCCTAAAACTATTACTAACTATTAGTAGAAGGTGGGCATTTGCTTGTAGATTGCCTGTTTGCAGAGATGTTTTTATAATCTTTAGCACATGACTTGAAACACTGTCGAACACCTGCTTTAAAATGCTGTAGGTATGGGGTCAACACATGAGGTGGAGGAGTTTGACTAAGGGACAGTGTAGCAGAGCTCAGTTAATGTAATACAGGAGAATTTTCCTGTGGTTATATCTTTTTTACAGGGTTTGCTGTGGTCATCTGTGTTCACGTCAGCACCATTGCCGGCTCTGTTTGAGGTTATTTTGTTAGTGAAGAAGTTCCTCACAGTTTGATGTAGAGAGCTCTGGACGGGTGGGGGCGGTGCTGAGTAGCTGGTCAATAGTGGAGAATAATATTCTACAGTTCCCAACATTCTCTGTGCTAACCTTGGAAAAGTAATCCTTTTTTGCCAGACGCGTTGCTGTGTTACAGACAGTCATGGCTTCTTTTAATTTTTAATAGAGTTTTCCTCCATTTTCTTTCAGCTGCTCGACAGATTCTCTTATTCTCATTAACACTGCTGTTGTTCAACCACAAGGTGATTCTGTCAGTCGGGTTCTTTATAACCTTTAATAGGGCAGCAGTGTTTAAGGCAGATGACATAGCGTTATTGAAATATTATGACTAACAGTTGTGCTTTTTGTACTGTTACAAGTCAAAACACCTGTAACCTTCTGGAAAAATTCACCAAATCATTTTTAATAACTTTTAAAGCATGACAAGGCATGTTTCTTCCCCTCTTTCGTGTATTTTAGGGCTGTGTATCATCGTTTCACTGCAAGATCTCTCTGAATGCTAACTATCCCAAGAATGCATCTGAAAAGACAGGGAGGGATTTTGTAATCATTACCTACAGGCTTGGGAATGATGTTCCCTTAAACGTAAAAAACAGGGAGCTTCTTGCTGTCTTTTAACATCTCCCTTATATTACATGCTGTACAAAAATGCACCCACTGATTAATCATAATTATGATCATCGGTCTCCCACCTCATGCTCTGCAGTGCGCCGTGTGGCTGCACTTTAACCTTTCTTTTACATACAGCACTTTTTTGCCTGATGACATCCGTGGAATTCCATGTTGGCTGGTGCGTGTCGTGTTCAGTCCCGTCGGGGATGTTCATATTTGCAATGAAAATCCTGACCATGCTACTTGTGTGAAATGTCAGTAGAATGTGCACAGAAGTTGAAATGAATTTGTTATCGAAACTGGAGGAGGGACATGCGAGAAACGCGACCATCTGCAAAAACCATAAACATTCACACCCCATCAAATGTCGTACGCACTTATAAGCACTTCTATTTGGCACAAAACGAAGCCATAACTCATGAACTCATGGCATACAGGCATGTGTGCTGCACCCATGTTCATCTGCTATCAGTGCATTCCCATATTGAACCATTTATATACTGGAAAAAAACCCTGCTGCTTCAATTGAACATTCAGGGAGTATTTATGGGTGAAATGATGTGTTTCAGATGTGAACACATCAATATTCTCAATACCTTCTGAGGTATTTTTCTGGCAACTCTTCTTGACTGTAATGGTTCCATGTGTATAAGAAATGGATGACACAGAGCGTATAAAACTATATGCAACCAGAGGAAAGCTTCCTCAAGAAGTAGACAAGAAAATACATTTTTCTATAACAGATACTAAAAGAGCAATCAGACAGAAGGTGCAATCTTTCCAAGGGCAGTTTTTACTTGTGAATCTTGACACACACTTGAGCTACAGTTATCTTGCTCAAAAAAAAAAAAAAAAGAAAAGAAAGAAAAATCAGGATCAGTATTCGCCCATCACTTCTTGCCCTTCTTTTCATGGAGCATGTAACACTTCTCACAGGCCATCGAGAGGCCGGCAATGAGGGGAAGAAACTCTTCAAAGTCCAATTTATCATCTTTGTTTTGGTCCAAATCTTTCATGATGTGGTCCACAGTTTTGATGTTCTTCTGGGCCTGGAAAAGCATTAGCAAGAGAGATGAGTTCATGGAGCAGAGCTAAAGTAAGAGCAATGAGTCATACTGTATGTGGACTGATTGTACATGTATACACAGAGGACAGAGATTAGATTTGATTGACAGAAGATTCTTACTGCCAGGAAGGTGGGTAACTCATTCTCAACCAGTTTCTTCAGTTCCTTCTTGTTTAAGGTCTTTCCTTCACCGTCTTGACTGGCATAGCGGTGGAAAATGACAATCAGGGACTCCATGCATTTCTCCAACTCCGTCATGGCTGCAGAGGCAGGTGCTGAAAGGGAGAAAGACAAGTCAGGGTATAAATTTCACAGGAAACAAACTTTTGTCTTCACTTAATTATCTGACAGGTGGTGTGAGTTTTTATGCTGAGTAATATTTTACACACAGAGAAGCAATGAGAGTGACAGACCTCTATCTCTATCTGGCTCTGGACCACTTACAACAAAAACAGTCTATTTTATATGAACAACCCTGATTCCAAAAAAATTGGGATGCTGTATAAAACTTAAATTAAAAAAGGATGCAATCGTTTGCAAACAAACTACTGACAGCAGTTTTTTAAAGTGTTCTGAGCCCATGCAGTAATCTCCTTTATACAATCATGTGTTCACAAAGCAGTGAACCTCGCTCCACCCTGATGAGTGACTGAGCCTTTCACAAGCTACTCAGCAGAATACAGAATAAACAATAGACCCCACCTTTAAAATAATATATTGTAATGCATCCATACTTATAAATTAAAAATAAAATATATATAATTCTGAAATAGACCATTCTGCATACTGACTACTTAAACTTTTGTTCCTTACAGTATATATTTTAATGTTAATACTTTTGAAGCCTATGTTAATTTTTGACATTAAGATTATAATTTTAAATGCAGGACTTGTAACAGATTATTTCTGCACTGTGGTATTGCTGCTCAAGTAAAGATCAGAGTACTTGTTCGACTTTTCCACCACTGAGGCTACTTCATCCAAAACTAACACATTGTTAACTGAGGATGAGGATGTGGGTGTTGGTTTTACTGGCACTCAAAGAACATTCCTCGGCTATTGGATATTTTCTGGCACATACACTAAAATCCTTATCTCGAAGCTCCCACTCTCGCCCTGCCTTTCCCTTCCATTTACCCTTTTCTGGATTTCAACAAACGAGGTCGGCCTATACAGACCTTAAAGACAAACGAGACTTGAGGAATTTCAGGGAAAGATAACGGAGGACCTGCCGCAACTTGTCAGAAGTGGAAATTCGTGCGTAATGCGCTTTCAACACCCAAACCCACCCAAGAAAACATGGTGAACAGCCGACAGACTAAAACTTAACTGTAGCAACAGCAGCTTTTTCATGCAGCCTGCACGAACTCCACGCAGCGGCTTGGATGAATAATCTCTCTCCGTTAGAAAAGATCAGTTTTCTGTCTAAACTCGTGCAACTTAGAAAAGATCACTGGAAACAGAGAAGTAAGCGTTTGAAATGGTTTTCCATGAACTTACCTGGTCACAAAGAGACAGAAACTGTGGTCTGAGATGAGCAGTGAAGAGAGCAGGGGCTCACTGGAAGTTTATTCAAGAATTTATAGCCAGCCAGGCAACGCCCAATGTGATGGGAGGGAGAGGGAGGGAGTCAGAGGCACAAGCAGAGAGAGAGTGAGAGAGTGAGAAAATAACGTGGAAAATAACCCACCCCTGCGCCTGTGTCTCCACAGGGCTGTCAAAGAAACAGATACAGAGATATGAGTCCATAGCTTTCAAATGTTCGCACATTTTTGAAAACCAAAACAGACGCCAAAGAGTTTTCCTGCTGAGATTTCAGGTGATGTCATCTGTAGACAGAGATTTCCAGGTCCAGCCTCCCTGCCTAGAAAAGCTGTTGGTCTAATGTGAATCATAATCAAAACACCAGACAGGCAACAGCACAGCAAGATGACTCTAAGCTGTGGAGGGACGCCTGCAGGATGCTGGGACTTGCTGCCTAGAGGCAAGCCTGGGCCTGGACTGCCTGAGTCACACCTTTTGGAGACAAATTGGTCTTTAAGGCTCAGGTGGCTTCTCCTGATCCGGTCTTCTGTTAGAGCTGTCTCCAGTGGATATATTTTACTGGAACCACAGCTTTGTGGCTGAAAGAATCAATATAGTTTCATATTTTCCCAGGCCTGATTTCAGCCAACAGACATGGAGCTGATTGCACACTTTGGTTAAAACAAGGTAGAAAGTTGTGTCATAGACTTTTAAAGTCTTAATGTATTTCAGGAAGTTTCACTCTGCCTGCTCACAGTGAGAGCCGCACCTGGAAGCTGTCCAATACAACCACTGTGTGATCTGTCGACCACTGAGCAGCTCTAGTGGAACTGTTGGGAGTGATTTCACCTTCTCCATCCACGTTTGTCCTGTTGGTCCAGGGTTCAAAGCTTGCCAAGCCCTCTTTTTTTCTAATCTTTAGGCCACCATTGCCAAAAAACAAAATAGAGCAAATACAAAAAGAGAAACCACTGAATTTTTTGACATGAAAATCCATACATACTGCCACTTTTTATAACCCCAAAGAGCATCATGTACATTAATTTGGTCTAAACCCATTTATACTAATAAGACTCCATGCACACATTCACACACTTGGTTCCGTCAGTCGACTTCTGTCGCCCACGAAGCAGCTATGAAGGAGTTACTCTGTCAGGGCTGTTTTAACCACTGGTGGCGGAAGAGGAGAGGAAGACAAACAATGACTGTTTCCATCCCTCCTCCACCTTTTCCTTAACAGATGTCCATCAGCTTACGACTTTCAAATACCACCACACCTACATGAAAAAACAGACTGATGTGCAAACTGAATAAAAAACACAAAGTCTTTTCCAAGGTTTAATTAGAAAATGAATCAAACAAAAAAGCAACTTCATGTGCTGATCAGTGCACAAATCATGATGGGATGTATGAATCTCTTTGCAACCAGTGTAAAAAGAGTGCTGAGGAAACGGTTGTCAGTGGAATGTAGATAGCTGTTAGGGGTATTTTTTTATGTCCAGGGACATTTCTCCACAATTCAAATTCCAGATCAATTGTGACAAAATATGCAACTGCTGTGTTGTTCTCCCCATCAGCACCTGGATAATGTTGACTGATTAACTGGATGCAAGTGGGATCCAACAGATTCATCAGTTCTTCCTTTTGCCCTTGCTGGCAGCCTTGGCTGGTGTTACTGCAGGAACGGCTGCTTGGTAGAGAGCGGCAGATACTTTGTTGATGTAGTACAGTGCGAAGAGGGAGAATATCAGGCTGGAACAGAAACAAAGGCAAAGCATAGATATAAGTTTTCTTTTTAGCATAAAATACATTTAGAGACTAATTCTAACTGTGATCTATGAAGTTGAAGGTGGTATTTGTGATCTGCAGAGGTCACGTACCATGTGGTGACACAGACACGGTGTACCAGACCAGAGGCAAACAGTGACAGGCACAGGCACAACAGAACTGGAAGTGGAGAGAAAGAATAACCCAAGTGAGGAGCAGAGCATGAGGGATCTATTAAAGCACCAATATTGTAAGCTAATCCCAGATAAAGTGTACACATTGTTTGTATGTTAAATCACCAACTAGCTGTGTATTAAAGAGGTTATCTCCTATTAGGAGAGGCCAGCACACTGTTTAGACTGCATGCATTTGATTTCAGTGCTGTCACCACTTACTCTCTGGGAATATCTTAGCTTGGAATCCCTTCCCAAAAATCAGGTTTTCCAGATTATTAAATGCCTGCAAATGAAGTTAAGGTAGAACACTGCTCAAGATAGCAGGATACTCAGAGAAATCAGAAAATGTGATGCAGCATTTTGCTGGAGAATCTATACACAAAAGACAACAACGGCATGGGATGTTCATCAATAAAAAGCTGTTTTAAATAAGGCATGAAACTGTGCAGTTCAATCCATGCTGTCACAAACAGGATACAGTGAGGGAGCAGATGAAGAGGACCGAGCCCAGGAAACCTCCCAGGATGGTGAGCCACTCAGTAGATCCCAGCTGCTTACTGAACATCTGCATCCCAGCAAATACCAGCACTGACAGCAGACTGGACAGCACTAGAGACGTGCCCGTGTTCACCGCTACAAGGCAAAGAAAGTCACTGTTACTGTAGCCTTTCAATCACAGATGCAATTCAAAGTCATTCACAAAGGCCAGCTTTACCAATGATGGAATAGTATGATGCAATAAAACAACCGAAAAGACAGGACACTTCAGCTGTAACTAAACTGATTCATCCACTTGACCTCATCAGAAATAAAAACGCTTGATATAAACACACACACAGGTGCGTAACTGGACGTTGACTGCATAACGTTAGCTGCTAATCTAGTGTGTTTAGCGAATAAGCATCGAATATTTCTGAGCATTGTGAGAGTTGGAAGGAGTTACTGTTGAATAACATCCTCATTTAAATTAGAATATCGTCAATTTGGGAATAAATCAGATTAAACCGTCCGGTTACAATATCTGACGTTAACTTCTCATAACGTAACGCCACGTCAGTGTTCGTTCATAAACGTCTCCGACAAATTGATGCTAGCTTTAAGCTAAACTCACGTTGGCAGCAAATATATGCAAATAATATACCGCTCTACATACATAGTACAATCAAAAGTATATTTCCTTGCTGTCTAACATTAAATTAGTACATACAGTGAAAAATGTTGCTGGGCTAACTTAGAATAAGCTATTTCTAAGCGTTAGCCTTAGCTAACTAGCTTGACCACAGACGCTATCTTACAATATTTACGCAAATACAAACTTGCTTGGTGAGATTGCTCGAATGATAAATGAATCGTGCAATACATACCCATGACTCAATGTTAAAATGGTGTCCTTGTGATGAAACAGAGGTGAATTAGGTTTAACTTAGAGCCAGCTAATTGTCCCGGCTCTAGGAACTAAAAAACCTACGACACGGTCGAAACGACAGGTGGGACCAGTGGGCGGAGTCGCGTCACACAACACGTATCCCTTCATCCTGATACCAACAGGCAGTTATTGACACGCAGTATGAGAAATCGATATTCCCCCTTTTTTTGAAAGCTTTTTCATTGATGAATCTGAATCTGGACTCTATACTATGCCATTCAATCCTGCAGCCTGTACTGTATATGAGAGTACTGCCGTAAAACCTTTAATATTTTCCTGCTGTTTCTATGCCTTTGTTTATAATAGTTGAATGATTCCTCATAGTAATGCAACATATATACTGTTTTTTGCCTACTTTCTTTACCCTGACACTCTGCACAATTTTGCCACTCATCTTTTAGAAATTTATGGGAGAATCATGAATGTTATGCTTTCCATCTGCTACAGAGAATGCTGTGTGCTATCGTACATGTTCCAACATTCAAATGCTTTAATGGACATTAGAGGAAGACCCTGGTTATGGTAAGGGTCTGTTTATCAGAGTGAAGGAGGCGGTGTCTGCACATGGCATGGAGTGTGAAAAAGATATGCCAAAAAGGTTCAGAGCAAAAAGAATTAACAAACACTGACAGTTTAAGAAAGGATTTGTACAAAATGTATTTGGGATTATAATAACTTGCTTTTCTACAGAAATTTGACAGACTGAGAGGCTGAGAGAACAGAAAACTACATCAATGTTTACTAATAAATTAGCACTCATTTCACTACAAAGTCAGTTACAACTGACGTTCTGGCACACATCCTCTCTAGACTAACCACTCTGTCCATGTTAAAAATAAAATAACACGTATGCCTTTTCTACATCTATATTATTCAAAATATATAAAACAAAACAAAAACATTGTGGGGAGCAACTTCTACATTCTTTAGATGTATGTTGGTACAGTGTATGCACATAAGTCAGTTAAACACTGTTGTCCAGTTCATTCATCTGCACACCATTAATGAATCACACATTGTGCCACTGCTGTATCTGCTGGTACACTGAGGCAGATGTCCACATCCACGCTCATTTGTAGCATTTCACATTAGGGCTGTCTTTCATAATGGCTTCTTCTTCAGTCCAAACACAGCTATAAACAGAAGAATTTCCACAAAAGCAGGTAGCGCACTAAAGGGAGAGACAGAGAGACAGAGATGTAGGAATAACCACTGAAAAAAGAGGCACAGTACTTACATGCATGCATACTTCATACTTACTGATACTTCAGTGCTTATAGAGGCTCTATCACTCTGCTCTCTGAAAGCTAGTATAAACATGTGCACACACAAACACACCAACCTGCAGATGGCAAAAATAACCCAATATGTCCAGCATTCCCACTTCTCAAACACAAAGAAAGACAAGGATACGGATGCGCTGCAGTGGACAGCCAATGCTGGGTGCAATATCTGTCAGGGAAAAAGCGCTTTTGGAAAAACAAACACACAATATTACATATTTTCTCTATCTACTAACCTGCAAATGGCAAGGATCCACCAGTAGATGTCACACTCCCACTGCTCAAATAAAAAGAAAAGTAGAGCCACTGAGGCACTGGCATGGGCTCCTGTTGCTATAGTAGGCGAAAAGGTGAATATTCAGGAGTTCGGAGTCATGGAATTGTAACTCAAGACTAGAACGACTTTTTAATACCACTTACATCTTTGTATACTTTGACACATTAAGAGGGCTTCTCCAGAGATATTACATTTAACACCAATTTCCTGGCTTGTGTTGAGGCTACCATCAATCCCTGGCTAATTCCCTCATCCCGTTCTTTGTCCAGGAGGTAGACACCATTGAACTTGCAGCTCTTATCTCAGGCCTGAAATTACTGTAAGATTCTATTTATTGACACGTTCGCCTGTATCATACATTTGGTCGTGAAGAGTCAGAGAGGAAACAAATGGGGGAGAGGGAAACAACAGGCTACAAAGGCCCCCGGGCCAAGCTGTACCCAGGATCTTGGGGCCATGTGGCATCCACTGCCAGGACCCTCAATGGAATCTAATTTTAGACAAAATATATTAATTATTGAAATCCACTGTTGATGGATATTAGTTTCTGTTGCTCAAACATATATCAATTAGATCATCATCAGGTATCAGTCATCATCAGTGACAGACCAACAGTGTCAGTGTAAAGGATACACAGGAGACCTTGGCTGCAGTTGAACATGGACACTCCTGAGAAGAACCCAGCCAACTCTATGGCAAACAGACCGAGGGTGACCGCCAGTGCCACCACCAACCTGACACAAGAAGACACATTAGAGGGTGTGCATGCCTGCGTGTGTCCAAGTATTTCTTACTTAGTGAGAATATGTGTCTGTCCCATGTCTTCCTACTTTCTGTCTTCGTTGTCATACTGTTCTTGCGTGAAGTCCAAAGGCAAACAAGCCCTCACGTTGTTTTCCTGTGAAACAAACACTTCATTACTGCTCATCATAAAATCTGGTCTTAAAACGCATTCATCATATCTATCTTCCTTACCCTCGACCAAAAGATGGTGACAACGATGACAAGGTGAGCTATGATGGTCAAGAACCGTGCAGGGACAAGGCTTCCGACAGCCGACATGCTGAGCGACTACTTAATTAATCAGACGAGCACACTTTGACAAACACAATGCGTCAACAGCGCCGGACTGGCGAAACGTTATTTACTGCAAATTAAATGTGGCTGGTAACTAACAGTAAACCACTGTCCGGCTACAGTATTTGCTCACTTAGCATTTAGCTGCAGTCCGATAGTTAAGCTAACTTTATCCGAGACAAACATGAACTCTACTGCTCGACGTTGAACGTTAACGTTAGACTACACGAAATTATTTTAAGGTACATATCGCAGCTTCATCTTACATTTACCATTACAACCAACGCAACTAACTACTTCGTTACTCTCACGTTGTTGCGCTTTAAGGCGGTTGCTACAACAACCGACAACACCAACTTGAAGTTGGTGCAAGCTTAATTCTAGACCGATGTCACCCACGACTGACTTTCAAAAGTTCCGGACACGGACAATAATTAAGAAAGGACTGATTAGTTGTTACACAACACTGCCATCTAACGGCAAAACGAAAAGTAGGCCACAAACAATTCAGCATATGGACGTTTTAGGCTACAGAGACATGAACCTCATCAACCAAGAGGTTTATTTTGGAGAAACTGAGCTGCTGATTATACACAAGAATGAAGCGATGCGTTTCAAACAAGTGCCATTCTTATAAAAAAAAAAAAAATACCCTGTATCAACCGTTATTAGAAGACCAGACCGGGCAGGATGATTTTAAACGATCAAATATGAATTTATATTAAAATAAAATACCTACTGCTGCAACGTGATACCACCAAGGGTCATTTTAACAATGTAACATCACTCCATGGGCAATGCGGCTGTCATATAGCCTAAACCAGACCCTTCCAAATCCCCCTCCCATCCTATTTCTACAACGACTCGACTCGTTGCTTCGGGACAGACAGTAGAGAATCGGCGTGTGCGCAACAGCACAGACCAGGCACGGAAAACTACCGACAGCAAATCTGTTGGAGCGGCTCACCAGCGAAGGCCTGGGGCTGCTTTCCGTCAGCTCGACCGACCTGCACCTGGCTTTCCTCAGGACAAAACAAAAGGTTTAGTTGTTGCATCGCACGGACGCTGACATCGTGCAGGCATGGCAGAAGCGGAGTTTCAGACCTTTACCTCTATCATGGACGCGTTGGTTCGCATTAGTGTAAGTGTGACTCTTGTATTATTACGTTATTTAATTAAACCACGTGTGTTCATTTGAAACCATGTATTATCTTTTGTCCCCCACCTTCAGATTCCACCGCACAATTTTGTCACATTTCCTCTGACCCATCTGGATGCATAGGTTGCGTATGAGCTGAAGGAATGTGATGCATTTCTTTCTTTCGGAGCATTTTTTTTTTTTTTTTTTTTGTATCGATTAAATAAAGCAGAGGTTTGTTGCAGAGCTCTAGCACCGCGGGTGGAAACATACCAGAAAGGCCAGAAATAGCACATACACAAAATCCAAACGCCGAAGCAGATAAAGCAGCGCATGTTTGATGTTTGATTGACAAAATCTGTTGGCCAACAGCAGCTTCAAATCCGTGCCTAGCGAGGGCCACGAGAAGGCAGGGATGGAGGCGCGTTGTCATAGAAACGAGATGCTGCGTTTACTAGCTGCAGAAACAGGGCCTCCACAGCCAGTAACACTTGTGTAAAGACGAGGCCCGCAGCCACAAAGTGAGCAGGAAAAACAGAGGGCTATATTTATTTTATTGATTTGTGATGTTTCCCTCCCTCTTGGATGAAGGTCTGTCCTCTGTTACCAAACTGCGGCACCCAGAGATGCTAGAGATGCCAGAGCTTGCTGAGCTAAATCATGTCTGTATTTGTCATGCTAGAGACAGGCTAACACCTGAAGTCATGGGAAAGCTAGCTCCACATTTGCCCTCCCTGTGCTCTGTATGTCCAAAACCAGCCTGCATAACCAGTGTCTCCTGCAGCTCCCCTTCTCGCTCTTGACTCCTACACATCTCATATACATTTTTTTTTCAGGTCACAGGAGGTGCAGAATGTAAAGAGCAGTGGATGCTTTATTTATTGTAGTGACTCAGACCTTATTGAATCTCTTCTCCCCCTCCTCTGCTCTCCAGTCCAACATGAAGAGCATGGAACAGGAGCTGCATTGCCCGGTGTGTGATGAAATGGTGAGGCAGCCCATCCTGCTGCCCTGCCATCACAGTGTGTGTCTGCTGTGTGCGGCTGAGGTGTTGGTACAAAGAGGTTATCCTCCTCCAGACCTCCCACCAGAGCCTAACTCACCGGCCTCCACTCCCAACACTCGCTCCCCACGACAGGCACGAAGACCCACACCCAGGACGCCTGACCGCCTGGAACGGGTCCTCAGAACAGGTGTTGAACAGGTCCCCATAACAGGATGTGGGGAATATGTGTGTGCATGTGTGTATTTGGTGCAGCTGACGGGAATCAAGTGGCTGAGCAAGAAGCTTTACTCATGTGCGATAGAGTAACTAAATGATATCAGCATGAAGCTACCTAAAAATGACATCATGGGGAAGTGTTGACTCAGGGGGAAGAGTGGGTGGTGCATTGATCATAGAGTAGGTGGTTCAATCCCAACCTCCTCCTGTCCACATGTTGAAGTGGGAAAGAAGCCAAAAATTGCTTGTGACGGTCAGGCGGTAAAAACCCTGTAAAGCCCTTTGGATAAAGGTGCTGTAAAATGTATCTGTTAACCACCATCATGTAAAATGCAAAGACACGATGACGCCACTGTCATTTCATAGGTGATGTAGCTGACACATTGGAATCCTGCTGTACATCCAGAGCTTTATGCATTCATCTCATGACTTATTTAAGTGCATGTAGAGCAAAGGCCACAGAGGCAGAGAGAGTCAAGGAGGCAGGAAAGGCAGTAAGCATCTGTCGGGCAGGTGTGTTGAGTGGAAGCAAACTGTGTTTCCTCCACACTGAACAAACCTTTATCACTGCACTCTCTCTCTATGTATATCATGTAGTATGTGTGTGTCTGTGTGTGTGTGTGTGTGTGTGTGTGTGTGTCTGTGTGTGTGTGTGTGTGTGTGTGTGTGTGTGTGTGTGTGTGTGAGGGACAAGCAAGAGTTCTGCTTTTTACTGTTTCTCAGCAGTCTGTCTATCTGGATTCCTTCATTAACTGCCTCCATTACCTATACAAATCTTCCATTCAACAAACATTCACTTTTTTCCTCCATATCTCTATCCATGTCTCCTTCTCCCTCATATCCTCTCCCGTGTGCACCTGCGCCCTTCTCCCAGTGTGCGGGACATACCCAGGGCGTAGGCGGAAGGACACCGCCCCTCCCCCCATGTTGTTCCCGTGTCCTTCCTGTCAGCAGGACGTGGAACTTGGAGAGAAAGGCCTGACAGACTGCCTCCGCAACCTCACGCTGGAGCGGATTGTGGAGAGGTATGCGCATGCACAAACACTAAAGATACTGTATATACTGTAGCAGACAGAGTCGCAGGCGCGGTCAGGTGTAGCCAGAGCTGATACTGCCGTGTTGTTAAGTCATCTTATGATAATGTCTCAACGTCATCTCATGAAGAGAACTCATAAACAAAGTAGTCACGGGTTTAGGAAAAAAGCTCTTTAACCTATCCTGCAGGCAACGAAGAAAGGCAGCAAATGGACGGTTTAGTCAATACTGCTTTATAAATGAGACAGGAAATCATTTGCTGGGATCAGTTTCAACAATGAATCTTTCCTTTACTCCTGATCCAAGGCTAAGCCTGAGAGCAGATTGCCAGGACGGCTCCAAAACTGCAGTGTACTGCACGACAGTGACTATGGTAAAATGGTTGTGCTAAAGTTTTGTGGAGGAAGTTTGGAGTGAAATTCTTCTCATTCTGCTTTAATGTTAATCATCCCCCTCTCTTATCAGTTCAAATAGCGAAGATCAAAGTGAGAGCAGCTGCTTTTGAAAAAAAAAAAAAGCTTGTGAGATGGGGAGAGAGTTATGGGGAGAGGCAGTTTCCCAGTTTCACACACAGCAGTTTGATGAGTGCAGCTGCAGTGGTTGTGTTGGGCAGGAAAGGGTGACGGTGCATGTTTTACTGCGCAGGATGCACTAACAAGGCAGCAGCTGGTGATGTATCCAGGTCAGGCAGTTAAAGAGTTGGACTCCTAACTACTGAAACGAGAGCAGGGCAAACTCAGATGAGCTCAATCTTCCCTTTCTTAAGTTTAATGGACTCGTTCTTTCTTGCTTCCTCTTCAGCTGCAGAACTGTTTCAGCCCTGCCCTTATCGCCCTGTCCCCCTGTCTGCCCTTTAGGTACAGGCACACAGTAAGTCTGGGCAGCGTAGCCATCATGTGTGGTTTCTGTAAGCCTCCCCAGTCTCTGGAGGCCACTAAGGGCTGCGCTGACTGCAAGTCCAACTTCTGCAATGAGTGCTTCAAACTCTACCACCCCTGGGGAACCCCTCGAGCTCAGCACGAACACATTCTACCTACCAACAACTTTCGGCCAAAGGTTTGCCTGCTTAGGTGTTCTGTGCATCACATACAGGAGCGTCTCTTCCACTGTTGTTTCCTTAATCTCCTTTTATGCCTCAGGTCCTAACGTGCACAGAGCATGAGCAGGAGAGGCTGCAGTGGTACTGCCGTAACTGCCAGAGGTTACTGTGCCCACTCTGTAAGCTGCGGCGTGTCCACCATGGACACAAAGTGTTGCCTATTGCACAGGCCTACCAGGCCCTCAAGGTGAGTTTGTGTGTCTTTTTCAACTGTGTTAAGATCCTGAAGCCAGCAGGTCTGAAATGTCAACTTTTGTCTTGGTCTTACAGGACAAGGTCACCAAGGAAGTCAACTTCATCCTGGCCAACCAGGAGACAATACAGAGTCAGATCACTCAGCTGGAAGCTGTTATCAAACAGATGGAGGTGAACGATCTTTTCTCTGTTTTGTACTTCCTCTGCTTTGTCAAAGTCATTTTTCCTCTCACACTGTACCTGTGTACAGGTGCATTTGTGAGAGGCATTATTTTGTTGTCTTCAATGGAACTGACCATCCAATGCAACTTGGAATTGAATCCATGTTTCCTTGCAAAAAGCAACATTTTTGGCACAGATCAACAACACACTGTAGTTTAAAGGAAACTACCTTTTTTTTATTGTGCATTAATAAAATGGGAATCCATCTCCAGTCTCTCCAGCACTATGCTTTAACTACAGCTGCATCTGAGGGGATAGCTAGTATTAGTGGGCCCTCTAGAGGCCTGTCGCTCCACTGCAATGGAACACTCCTGTGTTAACGATAGCTAAAACAGTGTTTCTGTGTTCATCATTCCTGATCTGCCCACTCTTTGGGGTCCCCTGTCTGTATCTGTCCAGGCAAACAGTGCAGCGGCTCTTCATCAGCTGACCCACTGCATCCGAGAGCTGGGAACGGCTGTAGCGGAGCGTCAGGGGGCTCTAGCTCTGGCCCTTGAGGGATCCCGCAGCAGGAGGGAGGCGGCCCTGTCTGCCCAGGTCTCAGAGAGGCGAGGCCTGCTGGAGCACGCCGGCCTGATGGCCTACACGCAGGAGCTGCTCAAGGAGACCGATGCACCGTGCTTCGTACAGGCTGCCAGAGTCACTCACCACAGGTGACACACACGCACACACACTCAACACTCAGGAAGAATGACTTGGTTAGATTTGACTTTTTGAACTTTCTGAAAAAAATCATCTGTGTCTTTCCCTCTGCAGGCTGGTGAAGGCCATAGAAAACATCCAGTGTTTCTCTCTCTCTGCTGATCCCTCCTTCAGACACTTTCACTTAGATGCATCCAAAGAGGTCAAGCTCATCAATGCCCTGGAGTTCATACGTGGTAGGCCCCTTTGTTTCTGTCGTATGAGCCATGTAAATGATGAGGCAGGTAAATAGAACCAGCATCTCTCTGTGGCTTCGTCTCCTCCACAGCCCCACTGGCTCCAGTCATTGACACTCAGAAGACACTTGCTTATGACCAGCTGTTTCTGTGCTGGCGCCTCCCTCAGGACTCAGCCCCAGCTTGGCACTTCTCTGTTGAATACCAGCGACGAGCAGGAGGAGCCGCAGCCACATGGGGCGGCATCAGATCCCCTAACGCTGCGACAGCATGGCAGCGCCTGGATGAGGTGAGAGGGACCAGCGCTGTGGTCGACCGACTGCAGATTGACAGCGTGTATGTGCTCAGGGTGAGAGGCTGCAACAAGGCCGGGTTTGGAGAGTACAGTGAAGAAGTTTACCTCCACACTCCACCGGCACCTGGTGAGATATGTACATGTATTATATTCCTTTTTTTTTTAATATTCACAACAAAAAACTCTTCATCTCTCCATTCTTCTTAAAACAGATGTGGCCATTCCTTGTTTTCAGTGCAGTTTCAGTGAATTAATGAATCTATAAGGAGTGTACTGTAAAAAGTAATATTTAAATTTGTGAAACATGTTGGTTTGCATTGGTCGCAGGAAAAAACTGTTTTTAATTTGGATATTTTTCCAGTGTTGTCATTTTTCAATCGATTGACTAATCTTGATATTTCTTTTCTCTCCATCCCTTCATGTCCTCCATCCCCACTTTATTTTTCTTTTTATTTCAGCTTCTGCACCAAACCTTCCTTTTTCTGTTATGCATTCCAGTTTCATCAGACTGTTTCCGCTTCTGTCTTTCTTGCTGCAGGTCTGTCATTCTTCCTTTCTATTGTCCATTGTTTCTCTTGACACAGTCATTCCTTCACAAAAAGCATTTAATCAAAATTCTATTATCTGATCGGCTGAAACAATATGTAGGTAGAGTGGATGTTAACTGCTGTGTTTCTCTCATTTCTTCCTCTCGGTAAAGCCACGTCTTCCTACTCTTCCTCTCGAATACCCCTTTTCTCTTGATCTGCTTGTTCTCCCCCTCGTCTTTAGCTCTTTCTTCCTTATGTGATCTGATTTGCTGTAGCCTGACTGTCTCAGCTTCAGGATCTAACCCCTCCTCCCTCCTGACTCCTTTCCTTTACCTTCCTCACCGTCTCTCTCCCTCTTTACTCCTCCCCCTCCGGGTACGCCTCCTTTCCCTGTCCTCTCAGTGTTGAGTTTCTCCTTGGACTCACGCTGGGGGTTGCATGCTGACAGGCTGGCACTGGGTAAAGGCCAAACGTACGCCCGCAGTGTGCCAGGCCTCTCCCTCCTGCAGGCTGCCGACCGCACACTCACTTCTTGCCACTTGACCTCTGACCTGCTGGTGGCTGACTTGGCTGTCACTCAGGGCAGACACTACTGGGCGTGCTCTGTGGAGCCTGGTTCCTACCTGGTAAAGGTGAGAGCGGATGCTTATTGGTGTTATAATGTGTTGTATATTTGGCATCAGCTTTACCTTACGTGCTGACTCAAAATGGATGTGACCAAAGCTTTCCGTCTCTGTGATTCTCTCTCTTGCAGGTGGGAGTAGGGCAGGAGACTAAACTACAAGAGTGGTTTCAACTCCCCCAGGATATGGCCAGCCCTCGGTAGCTAAATCTTACCATCTTAAATATAGAATTTAGATTAATTGTGAGCAACAAGTCTGCTTCACAGACTTTCTTATTTCAATATAATGCACTGAACCACAAATACAGACAGCTATGAATGGGATACATTCATTAACACACCCCCTATACAAATGGTTAGGAGCCACAGCAGAATTGTTCCTTTCCACATACTTAAAGCAACACTGATTGGTTTTCCATTGATTTTTTTTTGCCCACACGGAGCAGTGGAACAACCTGTAAACACAACACTCACATAAGTATTAGTGCAGCTAAGACTAGTGAATGGTACATGCTCTTTAGTGCATTCTATGTGCTACGTAAAATACACCATATTCTTTCACTTAAAAGTGACTCTTCATAAGAAGAATGAATTTTCACTGCTGTTGTTTTGAGTGTCTCATGACTAAATGATCTCTTATTTTTTCAATTATTATGAAGTGCTATACAAATAGTGTTTTAAAGTATTATTAAAGTTTGGTATCATTACCTAATTTTCTCCTCCCCTCTGCTTCCCCCCAGGTGTGACCCAGACAGTGGCCATGACAGCGGGGCGGAGGACGGCCAGGACTCCCCTCCCTTCTGCTTCCTTACAATGGGCATGGGTAAGATCCTGCTTCCTCAAGGACATGGTCACAGTCAGAGCCAGGGGGACAGCCACAGCCAGGGAGGAGTGCACTCCCACAACAGCAGCCACAGCAACCTGCCTCACCCTCATACTGCTCCGCTGCCACCCCGACTAGGAGTGTGTCTGGACTGTGACAAAGGACGTGTCACCTTCTACGATGCTCACTCGTTGCGGATCCTGTGGGAGGGACACGTGGACTGTTCAGCTCCAGTGTGTCCGGCCTTCTGCTTCATTGGCGGAGGGGCCCTGCAGCTGCAGGACCTTGTGGCAAATCGGAACATCGAGGAGCCGCCGCCACGGAGGGTAACTATCCAAACATGTGCGAAAAAGCTCAGCAAATAAATTGTTGTGAGACGGCGGTTTATGGGTGCAGTTCAACCGGTGTTCAAAGTTTCTCTCATGTCTGTAGAGCTAAAGGTGGTTTATATTCACCACTTAATGTGAGTCGATAATTAATTGCCTTGATCCTGTCAAACTTCGATACTTGATTGAACTGTAACTACCAAATGTAGTTACTTTTTTCCTTTCAGTGTGATTTTTGAGATCTGACTATAAATATCTCATGTTGTTTTGCATTTGCACTTGGCCTGAAAATATCAAATCTCTCTTTTGGCTTGATTTATTTCATATTTTTCCTGCTTTCTTTCTCCTAAATTTTGCAATGCTCCTATGGACACTGTGGCTGAAGTGATTTTAGACTATGCAGAATTCTGTCGATAGGGTGAGCAAAACACCTTTATAACAGGTTAACAAAATCTGTTTTCAGCGTAGGAAAAATCTGCCTTCCTTTTACACTTGTCTTAAATTGTCCCAGAACGATCGGACAACAAATGTTGCATGCAAGTGTAACTAGGATGTATATGCAGGTAACTGTCACCTTGGAAAAGCACCTCAGATGTACTGTATGTCTAATTTTATATCTTTTTTTTTTTTAAGTAGCCTCAATAAGCATTAATGATGTGTATATAACTCAGAATTACAAAGTGTGAATATTTGGTTGTTGAATTGTAAAGTTCTGCTGGCTCATGTCAGGATCACGTGTCTCGATGTCTAAACAGTCCCAGTTGGTATTTTATATAGTCGCTGTTTTGCATTTCAAAAAGGACTTGTGTGGCATTTCAGCTGGGTAAACGTGCTCACAGTTGCCTCAGTGTTCAGATTACAAGAGAAATCAAAGTAAAAAAAGGTTCTGAAGAATAATGCAGTTTGACTTAATAACATGAATACATTTCAATGTTTTGCGTTTTGATGAGAGTGAGAAATGTGGGTGGCCTACTTGTCCAGTATTAAACTGTGGTGTCTGAGGGATTTGCACATACATATTAATGATGAAATGCAACCTTAAAGGAGGTGGATGAATGACAAGGTAACCAGCTGAAGTAGGCTAATGACATGAGTTCTTTTTTATGAGCTCCGGTTGACTTTAAATTTGACTTTTATTTTTATAACTTTTGTTTTTCTTACTGCAAGTGACAGTGGCTCATTTACTTACTGACTAAGCTGATTCACAGTTGTGTTTGGGGAATGTAAGAGACCAGTTATGTATCATTTCAACGCAAGAGATTGTCTATATTGCAATATTTTCAAATCGACTGGCTCCGACTGTATTTTGATATATAATATGATTTTTCTGGTGTGTGTGTGAGCTCTGGCTGTGACTTTCATGCTTTGTGTTGCGTGTATGTGTGCGCCCCGTCTTGAATGACGTGTCTCGACTCCTCTACTTGCGTCACAGCACAGCACTTGAATGACTTTAGACTGTAGCATCACAGAAATCAGAATCTCTTCATTTAGATTTATCCTTGCTGGCAGAATGTTTCTATCATGTCATGAGAAAAACAATAAATGATTGAGAACTGTAACAAGGAGTCACTTTGTGTTAATGATGACCACGTGACATCGTTCAATGCTGTGATTTCTTTTCCCTGCTCTCAGAAACATAGAGATTTCTGCACACACACAAATTATCCATAACTTGCTTTCCATGATACAGTTAAGGAAGAAGACTTGTCTTGTCTCTTGGTTGTAAACCTCTTTTATTTTCATCATCGCCTGTCATTTTCCTGCTCTACAGCCAGAATGAATAACATGTTTTTCGGTCAAGTGGAGCTATCAGTTCAATTGTCGAGTTGTCACATTTTGAATGACTGTAAACAGCAGAACAATACTCAGGAGGGGATTATGAAACCAGCCTCTCCTTGCTGAAGTGTCATGGAAAAACGGATGTCTCCGTGAGTGTGCTGTGCCTGTCTACATGTAAGGGCAAGCGTGCCCTTAATCACTCGAGTGTGCCAGAGCTGCATGAACACGTAAAGTGCTTCTTTTGTGCCAGAGGGCTTATAAATATAATCAACCTATTTTGCACTGGGCCAGGACACACCTTATAGGACACCTGATACAGAAGAACAGCAACAGAAGAAGGCAGGCTAAGAGCTCAACAGCTGTATTGTATGTGAACAGAAAACAAGGCACGAGAAGGTGAGCAAGTTGGACTAGTTGTAGGAACATTGCTTTAACGCCCAGACAGTGACAAATACGAATGTTACACGAAGGTCAAAGAGTTGCTGTTGTGTAACACCAGAGTTGTTGTGCATTTGTCCTGTTGCAATCAAACCAGTGTTGCAGCTCTCTAAGATTGACCTGTCTGCTGCAGGAGCTTGCAATAATAAAATTTCGCCATTAGGAGGCGACATTGTTTGTGCTTTGTTGATGATCCCCTGTCTTGTGTAAAAAGGGTTAGTCAGCAACAGGTGCACTGCGTGTCAACACGGACTTGTCTGGTGCCAGATCCGTGATGGCAGGTCACATATTACATGTTAAGAGCTCTCAGCTTCTGTTTAGCTACTCTGAGCCAAACTTTGCGCCATTCATTGTGCTACACCTGCAAAAATATTTCTCTCCCTCCTGTAATTCGTCTTTCTCTTCTTTTCTCTTTTTTGTACCTATTTATTTGTCAGTGACACTACATATAAATCAACATGGACTAAAAGGCACATTTGTCTTGCTTAAGTGCTATAATTAGCTTGACTGAGTTTCATCTGCAGTCCCTCGACAGAATGCACCTGCAATATTGTGGAGAGTGTCACCGGTCCTTTTGGTTACATTGTCTCTTAGCTACAGCTCAGTTTAGTTTACACATGTTTACCCAGTAAAACTCCTCCCCACAAAAGTTAAGCCAATGTTTGTCTGGGTGTTTGCACGCAAGCCGGTTAGTGTGAAGTTCCCCTGAATTGTGTGGTGAAACTTTATCGGTCTTGTAAGATGATTTAATGGAGGAGTTGATCAATTTGCTGATGACGAAAAAGATAGTCACAGGTTAAGATGAATAAGCAACAAAACTGCAGTGTGTACTAACAATGGGAAAAACCTGGGAGTTTACCATTTCAGATAACAGTGGAATTAAAAGATATATCTTATCTCTCCAAATATTTCTTATATTTCAACATAACGTGCATTTGTCATTTTTCATGGCTACAGTCTACTGTCGCCTGGGATAAACTACTGTATTTGAATAGCCAATAAAGCTTTGTTTCATGTGTTAGAGTTGACTGAAGCAAAAAATGCTGAGTGCCATGCAGAATAAGTTCCACACACAATGAGATATAGCAACTTTGAAATGTGCATACAGTGCAGGAAAATGTTTGCTAATGCAAGCACAGACTCCAAGTCCCCTGAACAGCTGTGTCTCCTGTCTTTCCTCAGCACCTCTGCACATCACCGCAGACGTGTATGTCCTGCACGCACGCACACTCAGACACAGTCTACTCCCCAAGCATTTCACTCTGCATGTTCCAACTATGGTCTACACCTTTTTTTTTTTCCCAGAAGAAAAGAAGTCTGTTAAACTGTCAAACAAAATGGATCTCCACCACTCACGCAGGGTTGTGAACTTCACCAAAAAAAAACCCCTTTTTGTCTGTCACTGCACCAAAATCCACACACACACCCATGCAATCAGATCCAAATCCACTTCACATGGTTGCCATTCAAAAACACTTCAAAATCCACGCTGACACATGTGCACACACAGATCTGCCACATGTGTGTGTTCTGGACGGACGCCAAACTGTGAAAGCATGCTCAGACAGGACCAGAGCTCCTCAGGCTTCGTGAGTATTTATGTGTGTGTGTGTGTCATTTTTAGACAGAAAAAACATTAACTCTCCATAAAGTTGTCAGCTGTACAGTACCACCTGTTTGGCTTGCTGTTTAATTGTTTTCCTCACAACTATAAGCTGCTTTTTGTGGATGTATTTACTATGTAAGTATTAGAAATCATTTATAGAATCATTTATGAGTTTAATGCAAATGTATATTTATCTTTATTGAAATAAGTTCATTAATCTTGCTTTGCACGCATAATGCCTTTGTTGGGTCCTGTGGCGTCAAGCACGGTTATTGAAACTCTGAAGACGAAGAATACCTGACAAATGATTTATATCAAAGGCATAATGTGTATGTTCATCCATGTTGACAGTGTTTTGGTCCATAGGCTGCCCTATGACAGCTTAATGACTAGCTGTCCACATATCACTTCACTGGCTGTTCCCATTCTGAAGGGCGGCAAAGCATAGGGAGGAGGAGGAAGAGGAAGGAGGAGGAATGAGAAGGGAGCAAAACAATCTGGGAGCCTGAGACAGGACATACTGAACCACGCTATAACCCTTAGGACACACCGGAGGGCCGCCTGTAAATCTATTTCCGTGGCAGAGCTACAGAGCAAAGGTCTTTCAGCGCCAACTGGTAACTGTGAAAGAGCTGAAGAGTCACATTTTTTGTATGTACAATTGTTAATGAAAAACAGGAAGGTGGTCTTTGTGTGTTACCTGCGATGCGTGCAAGTTGTTGTGTGAGCCCCTCAGCTGCGTACCCACCGGGCCCTGAGGAGAAAAGTGCTGATTATAAAGTCAAAACAAAGCTGGTAAAACTGGGAATAGAAAGTCACTTGCTGCTCCCTGCACATGGTTCCCCCATAAATACCTACAGCACCAACTGCATTTACTAACAAGGGCTTGCATATACATGCACACTAATAAAAAAGCCATGATAGAAAGCTTCAGTGTTAATTGGGGGATGTTTATGTGCAAATCTGCTGCATATAAAGAGCTTGGACTGATTTTTTTTTAGCTTCAGCTTGTGTGCTTCTCTCTCCTACACTTATGAAATCTATATAAATCTCAGACTGAGTGACAGTTTCACGAGACAGACCTGATTATCACCGCAGATGATCTGCGTGTACAAAACATGGCTGTCATCCGCATGTGACTGTTTCATAAATGTAAGAGCAAGACTGAGGGACCGCCAAGTATTAGTAGAGTGAAAGGTGAAGGAGGAGAGTTATAAATTGAGACTGAGTGAGATATGAGTGACAGCAGTGGTTTGGGAGGTACTCTTTGCTTAAGTAAAACGACTAATACCACACTGTAAAAAGCCTCTTCAAGCAAAAATCCTGCACTGAAACGTTACTTATGTAATAGTCTGTAAGTCTGTAAGTATAATCAGGAAAATAAATACTTGAAGTATTGAAAGTATGTCCACTGTGACTGTTATACTCTCATATATTATATCAGTAACACTTCATATTAAGGTACACATATTCACCATTAACTAGTTGCTTCTCAGTATGTGTATTAGTAGCATATTTGCTCTTTATTAGTTATTCTAAAGCATTTATTCTTACGACCATATTCTACAACTACCAGGCCATTAACTAAGAGTTTTCTCTCAATAACCCCCTAATGACTGCTTATTGATGGCAAGTAAGGAAGGAAGGAAAAAAAGAATTCAGCTAATTACAAGGAAAAGCAGCAATTCATGAAATGTTTTTGCATGAAAATGAACGTATTTCAGTTGTACATCAATTTTTATAAACTCTTCCTATGTTTTGTATGCAGAAATGTTCACGTGAAATAACTAGCAATTAAAGCTGTGAGATAATTGCAGTGAAGTAAATAGAACGATAGTTCGCTCTCACATGCGGTGGAGTGGAAGCAGAAAGTGACATGAAAAGACTCGAGTAAAGTACAAGTGCCTCACATTTACACACATTCACATACTCAGTTATATCCCACTGCTGAGTAAGAGAGATGATTTGGGTAGAGGTAAACAAAAGCACCACGAAGAGAAAGAAAGAAATGAGATGACAGTGTACGCCAGAAGACGAGGAACAATAGCTGACCATGGGAATAATTAGATAAACAAGTCAAGAGAGGAGGGCGACAGGGGCGGCTGGGAGGGGTGAGGGGCTGACAGGAAAACTGAGAGAAGCACATTCCTTCTTTCCCTCCTCTTCTCTTCAAAACAGCAGCTGGGACAGGTGTGCTTTTACTGATGGTAGAAAGTGCACAAGCTGCTGACTGCCCCCCCAGTGTGAATGCTGTGTGTGTGTTTATATGCTGAGTGTGCACACTGTCTGGCTGCACACTGCATGTTAGCAGAGATTTTGTTGTGTGTAATTACGGGGGAAACAAAACCCATAGATCAGAAGTCGCCCCATCATGACAAAAATAGACATCTGCTGAAGGCACACATGGTGTTTGTGGGGGGAGAGACGGTGGGAGTGTCTGTGTATGAGACAACACACTGTACATGCAGTGTGTATATGTTTAAAAGGATGTGTGCAAAAGTACAAGAGCTAGCTTGTGTGTGTGTGTGTGTGTGTGTGTGTGTGTGTGTGTGTGTTGCTTAAGGAGACAGTCTCTACTACAGGAAACAGAGGGATCCTGTTTGTGAGTTGTACTCATTGTTCAGCTGATTGCCCCCCCCACAACACCCCTTCTCCTCCACACACACACACACACACTCATACACAAAACATAAGCCTCCTGTCACTTTGGCTGCGGACCAAAGACATGTACACATCAGCGTGAGGGCCGTGCTTTGATTTCCTGCCTAACACTTAACACGTTGTCTCTTCACGATAAAGCCACAGTGTGTAATGAAGGGTGTGTCCGGCCAGTCTATTCGACTCCATGCATTGTCCTTCCAACCTTACTGATGTCTGTCTCTTTTCACGAGAAGAATGGACAACACCCAGCTCTCCCTTATCGTCTCCTGGACGCATCGTTTACTCTTTTTTCTCGCCACTGAACCTCCCCCCCATCTACCACCAAAATGAATCATTACTGTTCACAAGGCCCTACTTTTTCTCTGTGTGTGTGTGTTGTTTATCAAAGCACACTGGCTCATGTTTCTAGTCATGAGCAGACCTGATGAGTCTGACTCATGTGTCTGCAATATCCTGTTTGCTTGCATAACACACTTTTTACCTTTGGTCATATTAAAACTTCTTTACAGAACAAGACAAATCCATAGAATTTCTTTAATGTCATACAGACTTTGGTTATCCCCTCACTTTTCCTCTAGGTCCACCGTGAGGTTCACGTTTTTGGTTTAGAGGTAAATGTCTCAGAATCTGTTGTATGGACTGCCATGAAATTTGGTTAAGGTAATGGACTGGCTGACATGTTCAGCTTTTATGTTGTCTGTTGGTAAGACACAGGAGACAAGTCAAGACAGAAAGGACTGTTTGTTACAGTTGCTAAAATTTCAAGGATGTTTTAAGATTAGAAGCCGTGAAGCCTGTCAGTCATGTCAGCCACCTGTGTGAGACAGTGTACCTGTGATGTTTCTTGTTGTTCCTGCTAGTTTGGGGGTGAGAGTTAGTCGAAAGGTGGGAGTCAATGCCAGACACTAGTTCAGAGAGCATCGCTGTGTAAGCTGCTTTGGCGCTGGCGACAGACCATAGCAGCCTGTGAGCTGTTCACTAATAAATTACAAGTGAAACCAGATTATGATGTCAAGTATGACCAAATACCTTAAAGACGAATGAGGTTCCCATCAGCGTAAACTATGCTTTGTGTTAACTATCAATTAGCAAATGTTAGCATGGTGATAATGCAAATATGACACATACTGTTCACTAAACTGAATGTTAGCTTCGTCACCACGAGCATGTTGGCATGCAGACATTGCTGCTAGTGTGGCTGTAAAGTCTTAGTCTGGTTTTATTGAACTTTCATCGTGTTACAACAGAACTATAGAACAAACCACACCCAAGTTTTTCTCTTATTCATGTCCCAGGTTTTTGCTGTTTTCCACTCTGTTTCATTTATTCATCCCTTCTGCTTCCTCCTCTCAGAAATGTCTCCTTTTTTTTCTTGTTCCCTCTTTCAACTGCAGCTCGTTTATCTCCCACCTCCAGTCCTCTCAGCTTAGCTTTTCTACATAACACTCAATTCCAGCACAATACTGTGTTGTGTCTGTGTGCTCTTTGAGCTCAGGAAGAGAGGCCAATGTAACACACACACACACACACACACACACTCACACACGGGATGAGAACCTCTGGCGTGGCCTTTCCCACCACTGCCCTCTCTATATCAACATACTCACACAAACAAGCTCATTCACACTGCTGCACCATCAAACAAGCTTTTGTCTCTTCTTGCACAACCATCCGACTCATACACACACACACACACACACACACACACACACATACACTTATCTCCACACATCTGCATGTAAGCTCATTACTGCGTCCAAAACAAAACCTCCAAACTACAGCGCAAATCTCCCCGCTTCAAAGGGTCAAGTGCAGCTTTCTCACTACAAGAAAATCTTTCATGTCCGCAAATTAACAAGCAACCAGCAAATAAAAGTCATTGATGTTAAAGGTAAAAATTTATTTACAAGGAACCTTTAAAGATCTTACATCCTTTAGAAGTGTAATGAATCGGCGCTGACACTCAGCTGCGTAATTTGCATAACATATGTCCTTATTACGGATAATAATGAGGAGACAAGCAGGACTCGATTACCATGACAAACTGCCACCAGAAAAATAAACTTCATTCATTCTTGTAAACATAATTCTGTGGTATTAATTTCTTATTTTATTTAATCTCATATACAAGAGCATATAAAAATAGCATTAACAATATAGCTAAACAATAGTTGATCTTGGACAGAAGCCAACATACACAATCTGTATCAAAAAAAAAAAAATATATAGAAAACAATTCTGAACAAATATAATTCACTGCCACAGGTATGACTCAATTTTCTGTCTCCACGTTGACACAGAGGCATGAGTATCAATTAAAGAGATATGAAATTGTCATTTCCTCACCAAGCTGTGGGGAAAAAATATGAAACTTCGTATTACATTATTCCATACATGAGCATTGGGGAGCAGAGCAGCTATATGTGACATCAAAACGGCAGCCAGCTAGTCACAACTCCACGAAATCTTTGGCTAACATGAGGTGAGGAAGATTCAATCCAATTCACTGGATTGTGAACAAACAGCAAGTCTCTTGACATGTTTGTAGATCAGCGAATGTCATTCATCTTAACTGGCAACCATGATCAGAACAGAAGGCACTTGAAGGACACGGAGAGGAGAGGCAGGTCACAAGTTTCACAAACAGCTGCAGAACAAAAAAAAAAACTGTTGGACATGAATTGAAGACAGTGTCCCACCTAACTGAGTTACTGATATACATCCCCGAGAAGATTAACAACAAACACAGGACATCATGTCCACGTCGTCAGTGGGCGAATGGAGAGCTTCGCGGCTCCGTGGAATCAACAGGCCTGTCACATTTTTCTTCTCCTCCCTCCATCCTCATATATGCATAGGCTTATAGGAAGGCGAGCCGTGACCGACAGATGCAAATCTCCAAAACAGATAAAATCGGATGAGGCTGGTCAAGATTCCGGGTGTGTTTGGAACCTGGTATGAACACAGACAAGAGGAAGAAAAGGCTTTACGGACAACAGTTTTCATTTGACTCAAACAGTGCTGTGTTTACAGGTGCGCTCCGTCTTACCACAACGTAGTAGTCGTTCAGCTGGAGGCCGTAGAAAACCCAGGAAGTTGAAGTGAACAGGGTGGCTACAGTCAGGGGGAAGGACAAGCGCTGCACATTACCGCTACGCACTATTTCTACCTGAGAGGGAAGAGAAACAGCAACAATCAGTTAATAAATGAAACGCTTTAAAGCTTTTATATTCACAGTGGATCTAATGACTATATGTAATGTGAAGTCTCCGCAGCTCCCCTCTGCTCCGCGGAGCATTTCAGCATCATTCAGTTGACTGTTTCGGTTTAACAGCTGGAAACTTTATGATGTTGGTGCACTCCGCTTGCTCCCATCATCCTTGCTTTCAGCAGCAGCAGCAGCAGCAGCAGCAGCAGGCAGCCACTTTGAGCAAAAACCTCTGATAAACCAACAGCACGCTACCTGCTCATCACCACAGTGGAGCCAGATTATTTCCCTCAGGAGCTGGTGAAGACCAAAACAGAGCTAAAAGCAGGGTGACTCTTGGACTTTCATGTGTCAGGACTTCAAATGAATGGTCATTTTGGTCAGTGTCTGCAACGATTTCTTAAGGCGATAATGTGCCAGTGTTGTGTTTATAGCTTGTTGCCTCCAGGTTTCTCTCTCAGGTTTTCTTTTTAACACAACTACTTCTGTGACTTCTCAGACCGTCTGAAAACATGCGCTGATCTCGGCCCTCTCCACAACGGCAGACTTTTCACCACACAAGTGTACCTGTTTGGAACAGCTGTTAACACTTTTGACTTCTGACATAGTTGGAAGAAACATTTTACAACCCCGATTACAAAAGAAGTTGGGATGCTGAACGTGAACTGTAAGGAGAAAACAGCAAAGAAACCAAGGGGATGAGACACAAACAGACAGAAGCTGAGAAAAACAGGAAGAGACAGATGAGGGAAAGAAAGGCAGGAAACTGACTGGGGATCATTGGGAGCTTGGAGGCAGATGGAGGGAAGGAGACAAACAGGATAGCAGACAGAGAACAAGACAAGATGACTCAAAGAGACAAAAGGAAAGAGAGAAAAAAAAGGGGATTTATTCCTTCATTAATGAACAGCCGCACGTGCAGAGCTGACCGAGTTGACTGAACAGATGCTGCCTGCTGTCTGTGTGCAAGTTCAGTCAGACATATGGTCAGAAAAGAAGCCTGCGTATGCTTGAAGTTGTATGCACTGAATATAACCAGAGTGTTTCAGTGACTATTGTTTTCTAAACTGTGACAAGTAGAAAACAGCTTTAACAGCACACTCAGTGCTCAGAAACAACTGCTTCCTCCTGGCCTAAAATCCAGGGATTAGCCAGTCTTCCCGGTCCCGCCTGCAGCGGGTGCAGTACACCACAGCCAGGTTCCTGACGGGGACCCAGAAGGGAAATCGTATTACCCCAAGCAGCAACCTCTGAGGCTGACAAATGCAGCCAACTTAAAGTGGCGAAAACTGCAGTTTCTTGAATGGCCACTTGAGGCCAGCTCCAAAAATGAGTCAATTCCCATAGACCCCCATATTAACATGGCCAACTTTGGTTTTGGTCTCTATAACTATATTGAGGCTTAAAGTTCTGCATGATTATAGGCATGCCCGCTTTGAGTGACAGCTAGCTGCTAGGTCTAAGTAGTCAGGGTCATTCGATGCCTCATCTCCACCCACTCTCCACCTCTTTGCCCATTTTTGGATCAGCTGGGAGTTAGGCGGAGTCCGACACTGCTAAGATGGTGACGGCTGGAGCCACCGTCACTGAGCTTCACAATGGCTTTTCAGAAACCTCTGACAGACATCATGGAGACTATGTCCATAGTACAGTCTGTGTATTACTCCTCATCTGGCCTCTCTCAGTATGGAGTTCTTCACTGACTGTCTGTCTTTATGCAGGTAAATCAACTCTCACATGAACAAGTCACTTAAAGTCAACATTTCCCCACTGCAGATTCATTAAACAGCCCTGTGCTGCACGTTTCCCCACTTTAACTTTAGTGCTCATAAGCATGAATGACACATTTCAAAGGTCACTGCTTGCACAATGTCAAAGCTGCACTTAGACATACAACCAGCTCATTTGACTGGTTCTGCTGGGATTTAATGGGCAGAAAAGCAGCCATGACTGGTCACCATGAATGACCGCTTCCACTTTGAGGTGAGCAATAACTCACTAACTTCGCTGCTTTAGCACCTTTCGAGAGAACTGCTGCATAATAAATAACAATATCTTACAACCATTATGTTGAAATCAGAAGTCTTGATTTTGCTTGCTGCCATGCCACAAACATCTATTCACCATCATCTATGCAATTATCAGACCAGCTGCGGCTGCACTGTAGAACAGACCACACCGTAATAAAAAACATTATCTATGAATCCAGTGAGGCGAGTCAGCTCATTTGGCTTTGCACATGCGTGTGTGTTGTGTTTGCGTGTAAAGCATGTGAGCCGTACCAGGTCGGTGAGCGGCGACAGGTACATGCTGACTGTGACCACACTGCAGGTGAGGCCTAGCTGGCTGAGTCGAGTGTCGTCCTCGGGAAGAAACATGGTGAAGTAAAGCCCCCCGCAGGTCAGCACCATGCCGGCTCCTAAGGTCTCGGACATCACCAGCCTCTGAAACACACACACGCACACACAGATGCTGAGAGACAAGTGTGCACATGGGAAATAAAGTTGAGGTATATACTCGGGGGCCCGCTGACCTTCTGTTTTGTGTAGTGGAAGTACACAATGATGTAGAGGACCTGGAGGAGAGCTCCAATGAAGTTGACCAGGACGATTGTCTGATCTCTCTTCAGAATCCCATAATACAGCCATCCCAGGTTACTATGGAAACGAGGCGTGCATGACATGTGCTGACCAGAACAAGATGACAATGCTACTGAACTGATCATAGTGGAACATCAACACACACTCACTTAAGACACGTGGTGAGGAAGGGGAGAAACTGGATATTATCAGCACTTTTGGTTTCTCGCATCTTCTTCAGGTCGGTCCTGGAAGCACGCGCGCGCGCGCGCGCGCACAAACACAGACACACACACACACACACACACACACACACACACAAAAGTAGACAGAGAGACAGAGAGAGAGAGATCACAGTGTCAGATAGGCCTACTTCGGAAACCAAATCACTTGATCAATCAATATTAGCGCATTCCTTCACACGTGACCATTCCTGTAGTTAACTTGGGTTCAGACAAGCAGGTGAAGGCGTTTCTGCAAATGTGCCCTCATGTTATAAACCAGACGCACAGAGTGAGAGGAGCAAATGAAAACTGATGCGATGCAGCATGATGACGAGCAATTCAACTTACAGTCCAGTCGAGAACATCCCGACTGTAAACACGATGCACGCCCATGACAGAAGCTGCAGCAAATCCATAGAACGGGACAAGAAATCCTAACACGCTGCCCGCTTCTATTTTCGTGCAATGTGTGCTTTTAATAGCGGATTCTTGCCCTGTATTAAATTAAAAGCGAATAAAACTACGCTGACGCCTCCTTCTCTCACTGCGTTTCCGTGTTTGCAGTCAGCAAACTCAGTCATTCTGCGCTCTGATTGGTTACGTTATTAAACAGGTGGGGTGAATTTGCTCCAATAGGATGCTCAAACGATGCGGATGTAGGGCCATACGTCATCACGCTGACGGGATCTTGCCGGGTTCAGGAAGGAGTATTTTTCCCGTAGGATGGCGAAGGCATGGCCCGCCCTTTTCTGCCTTTGAAATGTAGATTTCAGTTTGTACCATACTGTGCTATGCGTGAAATCAGTCCATATCAGTCTGATCAGTAGTTTCTGATCTGGGGTTCAGGTTGGGGGGCACTCCAGTGATGTTAGAGAAAGAAATTAAGAAAGAAGAGATTAATTTAACTCCATAGTTAGTAAGTCAGCCTGAGAAAAGGTAGGTTAGTATGTTCTGTGGATTTGAAAGGAGTTTTCCAAAGTTTGAAAAAATATGTGAGCTTGGGTTTGAAGTGGGCATTCAGGAGGCAGAGGGGTTCGAATGAAAGATGCTCTTGAGTTGCATTACTTGATTTAGTCTCTGAGTCTCTGTGAGATCTCCAATGAAAGTTCAATACTGGAGTGACCTTTCAACGGAATAGAAAAGCAGAAGAGGGATATTTCTCTTATTCCGCACTCTTTTCTGGCGAGTTATTGGGTATTTCTACATCTTAAAGCCTCTACAAAGTAGTATTCTCAACATTTAGGTTTTCAAGTTTTCAAATGAAAGGATGCAAGATGAAAGAAACCACTCTTTGGTTGAAGTGGCCACCACATGCAACCTGTGATGAGGGGCCACAAGCTGACAAAGCTCTGTAATAAGGGGTCACAAGGCAGAAAAGCTGCAAACCACTGGCTTACATCATCTCACTGGAAGAATCACAAGTACATACTGTGGATTTTCTAAATTCAAAATGCAGTCATTTTGCTGTTTCAAAGACAATTAAAAATACACTCCACTGGGGCGCACCAGTGTAATTTGATTTATTTCATTCTGTATGGATCATTTTTCAACTAGACAGTGGGCTATGGGAGCTACAGAGTGTTATTTCATGGATATTACATTCAGCATTTAACACAAGGATTCATAATTCAAGTTGTGAAATAAAACCTTAAACTACCGCAGCCTTCTCATTTAGCAAAGCTCGGGTGAATTTAATGCTAATCACCTAATAAGTCCTCATTAACTTCCTTTGCCTCTTCTTACCTCTCTCACCCCCTCCACCATCTCGGTCCATCATGGACTCGTCTGTCCTGCGTCCGGCCGTCAGGACCAAGCATCAGAGGGCGGACGAGGCTTTCAGCAGTGCAGCCTCGTCTCTCTGCAAAGACCCTTTTCCACTCTACGCTCAGAATCTCTCAGACCTGACCTTTAACAACAGCCTTTGATGTATAATTTTCTTCCGTCTTCTCCTTCATTTTCTTTTAGTTCAAGCTTTTTTTTTTTTTGGTAGGCATCTGTTTGACATTTCATTTTTCCACTTCAATTTTTCTGTCATTATTTTAATGTCATTTCTATAAAGATGCAGAACAGTTTCATATTTGTGGTTTATATTCGACCGTTCTCTTATTAAATTGTCATTCTTTTTCTTTGTGTGACAGTGTTTTTTCACTTTGAGTTCTTTTAAATGTTACACAAAGAAAATCTTTGTCTGGCTTTGGTGTTTAGATATCCTTTGTCTTTTCAACCGTATTATGAATCTAATTCAATATTGATTAATCCACATTTCCAGACATTTGAAATATTCAAATATATATTTCAAAAGTACACTTGTTTCATGATCATCCATTGTAACAGATTACAGATTTCAGCTGTCAGAGATGAAACTAACTGTGCTTTTTGCTTTGTTTTCTTCAACATTGCAGAGGGAAATTTTCGCTTTTTACTCTGAATTTATCTGATGCCTGTGGTTACAGGGTGTTTTGCAGATTGCACCATTAACATAAAATCATGAAGATTCTGCAGAGATTCAGAGAATTCGTTCTCCCGCTGTGTCAGAGTGCATAATCCTCCAACTGATCTAAGAGCATGAAAATCCTCATAAATTGGAGATAGACTTTCTGGATCTACAGTTTTGGGAATTTTCATTTCATGTTGTAGAAATTTCTGATTTTATGGAATTGGTGTATTTCCATTTGTGATGCATGTAGATGTACCAAGTGCATCAATGACATGACACTCCATATTATTATAATATGACTGTATTTCAGATTTCTTTGGGTACCTGAGTGCTGCTAATACTTTTATTAGCACGTTTAGGGCTTGCATATTTCTTCATGACAATAGGTTATTAATCATTAGTCTTGCAATCTGAGTGCATCTCATCGACCTTTGCACACCGCTGTATGACACTGTCTCCAGATGAAACATTCCCAGTGACAGGCTGTCCTGTGCAGAACCACACGCATACATGGATGCTACACTGCAACATGTCTGAGACTGTGTGATCATCTGCCGTGAATTCAAACTATGACGTTATTATGGAGAAACAAACAACTCAGTTTTATGTTGAGGTTTTGAATGTATATGTTGTGTGGTTTTACAGGGGATGGTGACTTCTGACAGTTTTCAGTCAGCTCTGAGGTTCTTGCACTGTGCTCGTCTTCGTTCCAACATACCACTGCATACAAGGATGTTCAGCTTTCCCTCCAAAGAGGATGTACAGAGCAGTAAAAAAAAAAAAAAAAAGTCCAGAAAAGAGTGAAAGAGTGTGAGCGAGGAGGCGAGAGTGACACCTTCACACCCAGTTGTCAGTTTGCTCGCTGGCCTCTCTCGCTACACTATCCTGTACTCTCGCTCCTTCATCATCCCCCTCTCTGCTCTCGTGTTTGGTTTTCTGACTGTGAAACCTAAGCCAGATGAGCGATGTCACCAGGGATGAAAGGCGGGGAGAAGAGGGGATGAAAAACAGAGGTTGGGAAAGACCTGGGGGTGGAAATATGGAGAGTGCTGGAGAGATTTCATCTGACGGGAGACGGTTAGCTTCAGTGAGCGTCATGCAGGCCAAGATTCTGAAGGGGCACAGATAGAACGGGGGCCATGGGGGTCTTTACCCTGACAGCCAAAAAAGACTCAATCAGTTTTTGTAGCTCAGTAATCTGTCATTATATTGAGGTAAAAACTATGTATTTATTTAGAGATTTCAATGCCAATTACATGTTTGTATTGTTGGTTGTTGAACATGATACTTATTCACTCATTTATACACCAGCTTCTACACTGCTGCCACTTTTCTTGAAAAAGAGCTAAATCTTGTCTGCTTCACGCCCCCCCCCCCCCCCCCCCCCCCCCCAAAATTAAGGTCCATAAATTCACAAATCTTTCACTTACACACCCATAAAAGGAAAAATAGCCAATCACTAGAAATCTCACCTCAGCTAACTTACAGCATCCGGACTGAGGACAGGGCTGAGGTTTTTTGTGAAAGAATGATGAGAGCACAAGTCATGGCTAGCGAGCAATCCAGAAGGCTAAACAGCCAAGTTGAGAGAAAGCCTCTAGCTGTATGTGTGTGTGTGTGTGTGTGTGTGTGTGTGTGTGTGTGTGTGTGTGTGCAGCAGCTACCTGATATCATCCTGCAACTTTTGTTTCACTCATAATATAAAATGATCTGCTTAAAAAAAGGCAGACACTTTTATTACGTCACAACTTTTTTTTATTTCACTGAACATTTTTCACATCTTAAAACAGCTTCTTATAGTTTTCTCTATATACAAATGTACATATAAACATTTACGAAATGACACAAGCATGTTTAACAAGGAAACAAACAGCTGCAAATATGCTCTGGGAAGTCCCTTCAGTTTGAGGTTTGACAATGTGCAAGTCAGATCACATCTGCACATCGGCCAGTGTACCATGATGCTGCCAAGACAGCAGAAATGAGCGAATAACCATAAGTACTGAAGAAGCTCAGCCCCTAAAATCACTGTTAGTGTCTCTTTTGTTGCCTCAATCAGTGGCTTTCAACTTTATGAGAACATGTAATTGAGAAGTGAGAACTTATGACACAAAAAATGAATATTTCTAGGATCCAAATGAATTCTATAGCATTTCTTCTGAAATACATTGGCAAATTCAAACAAAAAAGCTTGAAAAAGAAAATTTCTTTAGTGTTTTAATTTGTGCGGGCAGTGGTAGGCATCACTTTAAAGACTCATGAGCTCCCCAAAAAGATTGAGAACCACTGGTGCGGATTAAACCATTTGTTTTCTTGTGTTGTTTTATAGCTGAACTGAAAAAATATGTTCAATGATGCTCATTCAAACCACAGCACTTGAATCAAAGTGTCAGCTTTTGCATCAGTATGAATGTGACAGTGGTGCTTTGACAGAGATATAACAGGGGGCTGAGTGCTACACAACAACATGACAAAAATCCTACATAATGTATACCACTCTGGCAGTAGCCGACAACATTTCCAAGACAAAGAATTAATAGTTTCTCTACATGTAGAGGAAGAAAACTGACATTACATTGACATGACATTGGAGATGAGGAGTACAATGTAAATCTGTTGAAAACACAGGATACTGAAGACAATGTTATCCTCTTGTCATTTTCAATATTCATCCATGAAGTATTTTGATTCGCTTGTTTTGTTCATTATGACTGAAAAAAGTGTGCGTCTGAAACGGTCCAAAATGAGAATTTCCATCCTCATGGCAAAGTAATACAAAAAGATCTTTGAGGTCCTCTTCTTTGGAACGATCCACGTTCCACATTCGCGCAAACAAACACACAAACACACACTGACGGCACTGTTCATGCTCTTATAAAAAAAATCTGCTTAAAAAAATGTCAAGTGTTTGTGGCCCAAGTGACCTGCACTGGGCTGGCATTGTCTCTGCATTATCAGCGTTACTGTAGCATCAGAGCTAATAAGACTGGGATCAAGGTAAAGAAGAGCGGAAAGGAGACCAGCTGTGCTCCTGAATTGCCGATACTCCTCTGAACGTTTGGCTCCATCACAGCAGGGTCATCTGAGGAGAGAAAAGGGAGGGAGAGAATCAGTATTGGGTTTCACCATTCCTTCATGGTAAACACCCAGCTGAGCTCCTCTCAGACAGGGGACTGCTGTGACTATCTTGCATCTGTCTGGTATTTTTTTTTAAAAAAGAATCCTCACCTGCTGGGAGCCGGTTAGAGGGGTTGTGAACTCCTCCTGCAGCAGTAAATATCCTTTTTCCTCCATCTGTGCTTTTTCCTGTATCATCTGCCTTGGATTTATCTGGATGGGTCTTTCCAGAGCCTTTATGTCCGGTGACGTCCACTCTCAGCCTGAGACACTCCTGGCCGTGGTGATGCATTGGCTTTGCTGCAGAAAGTCAGAAAAGAGGGAAAAGTTGAATACGAGAAACCTCCTCGGCATCACAATAAGTTGATAAAAATGTTACTGCTGATACTTACAGATATAATAATAGCTCTCTCCCTGTCTGAACTCCTTGCCCAGGGTGAAGGGAGTGAAACGCTGGAATTTCTCAGAGAATTTCTCGGGGGCGTGGGGAGCGAACGGCCGCGAGCACTCCCAGCGGAGCTGGTCGAAGGAGTGAGGTTTACACACCTCGTAGTCCTCCCTCTCCACCATGTACAGCACGTAGCGCTCGGCTGAATGCGATGACACCTCGCCGTGGGTGTAGTGTGGGCAGATGATGTCCAGATAGTCATTGATGCGGACTTCCACTGTGTACTCGTCCCACAGGAAGCTGCAGGGGGACAGCAAAGAAAGAGGAGGTTAGCGACAGAAGTCCTCACCCAGCGTCAAAACATCTTTATTCCGCAAAATTAATAACAACATGAATAATAGGCACATATTGTCCCCACACACCCTGACAGCTTGGCTCATACAACACACGTGTTAGGAATAATAATGAGGGCTAATTACACACAGACACGCAAAGCAACCGAAAACACACTTAGTCACACGAGCAGCACACGTTAACATACAGGTACGGCTACTTGGGCGGAATTCAGGTGCCATGTGAGGATGTTTGTGTTGACGTGCTTCGGTGTACTTGTGCAAACCTGTCACTTTGACTGAAATAGAAAAAGCCGGATCAGGCTGGACTTGTTCACTTTGTGGACGAGACAACACACCTAGAACCTCACAAAGCCCTTCCAGCATCGCAGTCACAAACACACACACACACACACACACCTTCCTGCTCTCCCTCCTCGGTTAACCTTCAGCAGAGATGCACTTCTCACTCGCTTCCAGGAGGACAAGATTTTAAATGACAGCTCAAGCCCAATCTCTCTTTTTCATCTTCGCTGCTAGTCCACTTTTCGATCTGTGCAGCTCCATGACTCTTTCTGTCAAGTCCTTTTTATCTAAACTGTTTTCCACTTTCTGGGTGTTTGTCTATCTATGTTGAAGCTCCTCACACTTATTTGTTGTCACTATCTGTATCTCTGTCTCTCAATTTCTTTCTTATTTCATCAAAGACAGGGAGGGGGCGGGTGGAGACAGTCAGACTGTCGCTCTCTTTCTCTCTTTTCATCTTTACCCTTCATTTAGTTTTATGGCTCTTTTTCAGCCTTCCTCCCGTCTCCTCTTCGCACGCTTCCTATGCTTGTTTCCCCCCAGTGTCCTACTCAGGTATGGAGAAATGGTGAAAAATGTGGATAAGTCCTGTGCGGCCCCACCGCACGTTTGTGGCGATGATGTTACAATACAAAAGCTGTTTTCATGGAGCTGTTAAATTTTCACTTTAGTAGAACTGATTGTTAATAAGTAGCTACAGCTCAGTGAAGGAATGGATTTGTTGGGGCAAGGAGGAAAAACAATTCATGTGTGAAAACTGAATGAACTCTAACCTGCTGTCTTCACTTTCAGCTTCACGTAACTAATATGTCCTTCCTTTCAAGTAAACACGACGCAGACGAGGCCGTGCTCAGCTGCAGCTTGTGATGTGCTGCTGGCAGGCATGTTGCAACTGATGTGAGATCAGCCAAAAGCCAGTAGGTGAAGAAATACTGATATTTGCGTGTTACTCAGATGACATCCTCGGGGACAACAGGCTCTAATCCTCAAATTTGCTGCTCGGGTTAACGTGTTGTAGGCAGCGAAAGTGACAAGAAAACAGCTCCTGCTTGTCTGCCATTGTTTATGTGTGCTGTAAGTGTGTGTGCCCCAGCATCAAAGCGTGGGATGTGGTGGCTGTGACCCCCCCTCTCCTGTTGTTGTGGCTCCTGTTAGGACCCCCTGGCCAAGTCACAGACACACTGGCTCCAAACATGGGCCTCTAACCCCTCCTTCCTGCCTCTGTATGTGTGTGTGTGTGTGTGTGTGTGTGTGGGTTAGCGCTAACCTACCTGTCAAAACATGCTTTGTTAGCTGAGCACAGCTCTACACTTGTTATCCAGGGCTAACAGGCTGATCACCTCCCTCCACTTGCAATCACTGCTCTCCCTCAGAAAAGCTCTTTGTAAGTGTGTACACTCCCGTGCAGGTGTGCACGCCTTTGTTTGTGTGTGCTCTGCGAGGGCGAGTGATTCAGTGAAAGGAAAAGAGACACAGCCTGTAGCCGCCTAATTGGCTAAATAATCTCTACTCTCATCTTGTTCCTCTCTGCTCTCTTTTCTTTGACTCAGATCAGTAATAACAGAGTTGGAGAAAAACAAGGCGCTTGGAGATCTCTAGCTGCTCCCTCTGAAGTAAAGAATAGTTTTAAATTGGATAGGATACACCGTTTTCCCACACTGTGTGCTTGTCAGTGGCCTGGCTGACCTCCACATGAAAACACAGGCTTGTCAAAAGCCAACAAAACAGATTCTGTTGCTAATTTCATTCACAACTCATGCTTTTAAGAAAACTCCCCTTTTATCCTTCTCTTCACCTCCTCATTTCCTCCTCCTCCTCGTCTCCTCCATTGGTCTGGCTAATTAAAAGCTGTTAGGGGTCTGGGGCCAACGTGTTCACTCGAAAAGGAGGGGAGGAGGAATGAATGGGGTGTAATTATACTCTTTCCCTCCCCAAAGACAGAATGTCTGAAGGCCACAGGGCCCCTTCAACCCCTGTACCTTACCCCCTGTAGAGCTTTCACTACGCTGACTGGTGGATGTGTGTTATATGTGCGCTCATATGACTGTGAGTGTGTTTTTAGTGGTTTCACAGTTGCATTTGAGTTGCCCAGAATTGTTTATGCTTGAATGAGGTCCTTTTTTTTTTGGGATTGTGTTTTCTTTACGCAACCACAAGTCAAGGAAGTGGGAACACTCGCCCACAGATGCCTGTTGAACCAGGCCAGCATTTTACAGCGCAAAACTCTGCCTCTGGTCCTCTCCCTGACGCGTCACTCATCAAAGCTCTCCACTTCTGGAGACTCACGTATCTCCCTGCATCTACTCTCGCCCTGACTGACAGTTCTCGGGAGAGTGAGAGACGCGTTGACGTGATAGCTCTGTCGTATGTGAGAGTGAGAACCAGGTGTGTGAGTTGTTGCAGACCTACTTTCCACACAGCTTCATCATCCCGTGTGTTGATTGTGTGTGTGTGTGTGTGTGTGTGTGTGTGTGTGTGTGTGTGTGTGTGTGTATGTTTTCATGGGAGAGGGATTCTCTGAAGACCCTTATTCAGGGCGTCTTGCGCCCCAGGCTTATGGGCACATCTGTTTATTAAGGCATACTCAAGTCTCTTGTGTGTTTGAGTGTGTGTGTGTGTGTGTGTGTGTGTGTGTGTGTGTGTGTGTGTGTTCTTGCGTGTGACTGAGGTGTGGGTAAACAGCGAGGGTTGAAGGTGGCTGTAGTCGTTCTTCCTCTCTAGCGCAAAAAGGTCATTTCTCACTATGGAGCCACTCTTGCTTTTGCGTCAGTGAACAAGGTGTGTTATAAGGGTCTAAATAGTAAAATAGCTGTAGAGCTGGTAGTTATGACAGTAGGTGAGTTCTTCAACACTTCGCCTTCTCACCCAAGCTTTGAAGTCTTGCCACTGTCCTTGCGCTGCTCTGCAACCTCTTCCCTTTTCTTTTCTCCCCCTCCCCGCCTGCCATCCCTCCCATTTGTCCCCTCAGCTCTCACTGGTTTGGGTCAAACAACTGACGCAGGAACTCTGTCTTTCACCGTCTCTCTGGGGAGTGTTTCAAACTGGCAGCCGGGTCAAGGGGTAAGAGTTCAGGGTCGCAAATTCTCACACACACTACCATCTGAGTCAGCACTGAAGATGTTTGTTCCACACACACACACACACAACACAGTCATGGAGCCAGTCAGCACGACTGAAACACTAAACAGATGCACCCCCCCACACACACACACCAACCATTTGCTCTGCAGGTAATCAGTAGTAAGTGTGCACATGCTGGAATGTCACAACGGGGGGCTGCGGTTTGGATGGTTTATGTTCTCACAAGGCGCACTCATCAAATTTCCAGTCGCACTCTCACACACTTTTACTTTGAGGTGTACACTTAATACCCTATTAATTTGCTGTGGTATGGCAGATTCACACCTCCCTTCACACAGGCGGAGGAGCTGTCAGTGGTTCTAATGGGTTTAGCTGCTCACTAGTGGGATGCTCCATTATAGCCAATCTAATATACACTGAAAGGTCTTTCTATATTAACTTCCAATGTAATCTACCTTCATTCTTCCTCTATCTCATTGTCTTGCAATAAGAAACCCAGTGGGGATTCTTCCAATAAAAGGCACCAATACAATATTCTCTCCTGCTTGGATTATAAGTGCTGAACTCTGTACTTTCCACTTTTTGCAAATCTCTGCGTGCTTGAATATGTGTGCATGATACAGTTAAGACACTGAATATCCTTTTGCAAGATGAGAGCTTTTAAAACGGTCAACACTGCAGTTTCTCACTTATTCAATTCCAAACTTCTCTCCTCCCTTCATCCATCACTGTCCTCTCTCTCCTCCCTCCGTCTGCCTCTCTTTTATTCTCCCCAAATCAGCCCATCCCCCCTCTCCCTCTCCTCTATTTTGTCCTGTCCCTTAACACTGACATAATATACCAGCGCTCTTCATCCAGGCTAATTTCTTAACACAAATCCCTTTCTGCAGTTCACCCTTCTCTCACCCTGCACCCTCCTCCTCCTCTCTGCCCCCAAAACCTTTTCACCCATTCTCCCCTTTATGCACCCTCGCATTCTGTCTGGGATGAATAGAAGAAGGCCAAATGGTATCATGCTTGGTTTAATATGTTGGCGGTGGTGATGGAGGCGGGGGGGGTCACAGAGAGTTAATCTGTGCGCCTGTGTCTGTCTGTCTAGCTGAGAGAGACCGACTTTATATTATTCGGCTTGTCTTATTTGAAAAAAAAAGAAGTTTTGGATTAACTGAGGCAAAACAAAACATGAAATACTTGATCATACTTGACCATCTGACTAGAAATCTCTTGCTAATTCTGCCCTTTAGGGGGCGATAGTAAGCTATGAGTGGACAGCAATGGCAAAGTATGCCTGCAATGCTATGAATGAGCAGTGTACACACACGCACGCATGCTTGCCCACACATACTACGATAACTAGGCAGAAAGCAGGCCTCTCCAGTGTTAGCAGAGCCAGGGCTGAGAGGTGCTCTGTCCTCCTCCGGTGGAAAACTACTGGAGCAAAAAACAGAGGAAGGTCTGTGAGAAAGAGGGGGACTGATGGAGGGAGGGAAGGAAGTCTGGACCACAGATAAGGAAGCGAGAGGAAGAACACAGAGAAAACAGAGGTGCATGGATACTGTGACGGGGGGAGGAGGATGTCTGCAGACCTGAGACAGATTTAATGAATATACTGTAGTTTAGAAACTTTGTTATTGCTAAAATCCTCTGCTGTGTGCTACGATGCATGAAGGAATTTCTAAGCGTGTTGACAGTTGACAGTTATATCTGCAGGGAATACACACAAAGCCTTCTGATATGAAATGGGCAGGATTCATAGTAAGATGAATGGAGATGTCCTGTTGTGCTGGTAACTCATTGTTCTGATGTACTATGGATCCCATCTGGTAGATTATGGCAGGAATGATCCACTGTGACAACTTCAGGTTTATGAAGAAAGTTATATATATATATATATATATATACATCGCAACAGTTACACAATAACCCACCTATCCAGATACACACACGTAGAGACTGTGAGGGTCATCGCATAATGAAACAGACAGAAGTTACATCACAGGATCACAGAGGCATAAATATATACAGAATGAAGCCAGCAGGTTGATGGTTTTGTGTCTATGGGTCAGATGGTCAGATTACAAGCCGTCTGTAATCTATGTTAGTGTGTGTGAGCGTGTTCTCATTCTGGTGAGATTAGAGGCCAACAACCAGACGGGACACGGGCCGGGGAGGGCTAAATAATGAGTGCAGAGAGAGACGGCAAGAAGGAACAAAATGTATAAAATGTTCGAGACAAAACACAGTGGGGAGGGTGGAGGGGTCTGACATCAACCCCCTTCACTCCAAACTCATCCTCCAGGCCACATGTACATGTCAAGGCAGGCCACGGCTGCTTCAATAACAGCAAAGGCAGACAGAGCCAGACACAGACGGAGATAAACAGAATATTACATTACACCAAACTCCTGATAGAGATATTTGCACAGATAGTGGGAGCATGGCAAATAAACCCAGGCTACTCTGGATGGATGAAAGCAGGCAAAAAAGCAGAGAGATAGCAGATATAAAGGAGGCTGTGGAGTGCTGTGTTAATAGCACCCACATCTGTGCAGAAAAGAAATCTTGAATGTGCTTGAATTAGTCAGTAGAGAGAAAAAGAGGGAGAGATGGAGGGCTCAGGGCCAGCGGCCAGTCTGGGAGGAGACCCAGCTGTTAAAGAGAAGGAGAGGAGTGAAGATGGGGAGAGGAGCAGACAGGTACAGTGAGACACACACACACACACACACACACACACACACACACACACACACACACACACACACACACAGCTGACTGAGTTGAGTATAGTAACAGCAGGGTGGAATGTTGTCTGTGGCTAATATTAACATCCAAGTACTCCCTCTTGCCCCCAAGTGTGTGTAAGTGTGAGTCACACATTTATGATGTCTCGGAAAGGCTGCCTACGGTAACAGACACTCCTTACTTTACCCTAATGTTGGGACACACACACACATACGGAGACACACTCTCAATCACGTACTCTGAATCCACAACACAACAAAATCACTTCCCGTTAAAAGCTGGTAAAGGGCAGCACAAGTTCAGACTCTTTCTCTCTCTCTCTCTCTCTCTCTCTCTCTCTCTCTCTCTCTCTCTCTCACCCACACACACACACACACACACACACACACACACACACACACACAACTGACACAGGCAGAGACACGTAGTGTGAAAACAAGACCGGACTGGACTGAGAAAAACATGGCTCTTCACCTGTCATGTAGGGCAACAGTACACACACATGCACACAAACACACTCAGAGTATCAGGTCCCTACAGGACTCAAAGTTCGAGATTAAGCTAATCATAATAATCTTAATTAATCATTAAGTCGCACGGACAAGTTGGCGAAAATCAAACACACTCATGCATGCATAGAGAAAAACACACACCTAAGCTGCCAATGTGCTTCACATCTCTCTACTCCTCAACATGAATGGGCAGGCTGCTGCCATCTGGCCACTGTCCTCCACCTAAGACAAATCACTGCTGCTCACGACCAACCCAAGAATCAATTAGCATCAATTATCCGCAGCCTACTGCTGTCAAAGTCCGCTGATGGATCAATGTAATCCGCCCAACAGGTGACTGATTGATCATTGGGGACAGTTTGGGGGCAGGTGGGCTTTTAGTTAGAGCTGGAAACCAGAAGACAAGAGAGAAGGAAGGGGGGGGGGGGGGGGATTACAGAGGAGTAATGGAGATTAGACTGTAAAATGTGGCAAAAAATATAATGCGACTGGCATGTTGGGGTCAGCTGATTATGGTTTCAGTTTGGCTTTTATCTGCAATTATCCTCAGGATACAAACCGTCTTTCTGAGAAACTCATGTCTTCATTGGAGGTAAAAGAGAAAGAGAAACCGGTCTTGGTTCAACAAAAGTAGTATGACATAAGAGCAGCAGAATAGACACATTTTTGTGTTGTTGTGATGTGTGAAGTTTATGTCTGTCAGTGTCGGGGTCTATATTTAGCCATCGAGCAGAAAGGGATTAGTGTTATATTATGATTTTTCTTCTGGTTATACAACTCCCATTTGACAGCAGAAATAGTGCAGGGCCGGATTAGAGACAGCAGACACAAGATCTGACTATTAGACCACCCCCGTTTTTCTCTCTATGTGCCTTCTTTTTGTTTTTTGCCAGCCCTTCTCATCTGAGCTAAAACCTAGAACTCCAGTCTTCTCCTTTATCCAGAGCAAGGAGCCTCTGGTTTCACATTTCTCTCCGTGTACCTGTCCTGTCTGTTCCTCCCCTCTGTCTGTGGTGACTCAGGTGTAAGACTCAGGTGGGTCAAACCCGGGCCGTTGAGTCATACATGGACTAACCCATGACACAAGCACTGCTCATGAAGACAGGACTTTCCATTACACTCCTTATCCAATTATCAGGACAATTGTTTTCGTTGTTGCAGGGCTCTTTTCTAGCCCCGCGTCTATTGTCATTCTTAAAGGGCAATTAGAGAGCCAGTAATGTAATCAAGACAAGACTAAAAGGCCATAATAGCTTTTGCCCTTGTTGCGGATTTTAATCGACCTATCTCGGCAATAAGAGAAGCGGGGACCTGTCCTTCTGTTTCAGCTCGGTTATAAAATAATACTGTCTTTCAAGCCTCGGGATCACTCGCTCCGCGCTAAAAGCTCAATAAATCGCGCTGCGATATTGCGCGTCTGTCAAGCTCCATCGATTCCACTGAGTGGTCGGATAGCATTACATTTCTGACCTCAGAACAAAATCATCAGCAATATGTGCCTCTCTCTCTCTCTCTCTCTCTCTCTCTCTCTCTCTCTCTCTCTCTCTCACACACACACACACACACTATCTCCCAATAAAAAAAAAACACCTTAACACACCAAGACTTCATGTGGTTTCTGCATAAAACTCATTATTAAATTGCACTACTGATTCACTCTCATTTATAGACTTTCCATGACACACACACACGCACACACACAGGTGCAGACCATACAGACAGCGTCACTGGCCAAGTTCATACTTGTCAGTCTATTTTCTACTATTAGAGTATGTCTGTGTCTATGTGTTGCGGTTAAATATAGTGGTGAATCTGTCCATCTGTCTGGGCACTCGCTCACTATCTCCTGCCTTTCCACCCCGCTGCTGAATGTGTAGTCCAACGGCCTATGACCACAGTCCCGTTAGGTGAGTTTACAGATGGACACATGCGTGGCTTTAAACGCCACATGGATGGAAACAGCGACAAGCTGAGCTGAAGCCAGTTTACGAGCGTGAGCAGCCTCGGGGGTCTTAATGATACAGGGAACAGTGAGTTTAAATGTGTGAAATCTCAGGAAGGCAGAAAATGACATCCACTCGCCTCTGGAGACATCAGGAAATAGCCTCCACATAGTCACACGGACAGAGCAGTGAGTGATTGAGCCCTCACAGGTACTCACACAGTAGACAAGTTCCCGGACTGCAGGCACGCGCACTCACTTACTCACTCACACACACACACACACACACACACACACACACACACACACACACACACACGTATCCCGCACAATGACAACAATCAGCACTTACTTCGGGTTCGAGCTGTTCCAGTAGACGCTGTGTCTCTCCGCAGAGGCGAACCAGGCACCGATGCTCAGCGCCAAACACACCAGACACACCAAATCCATATCTCCTCTTCTCCAAAGGACGCTTACCAAGTTCTATTAGCGAGCGGTAACGTTAAGATGCGTCTGAGTTAAATGCGTAAAAACGCGCACGGACACTAATCGCGGCTTTTACGCTGCTAGTGTAGTGATGAAGACAGTTTAAAGGGATGTAGTTGACAAATCACGGTCGCAACTCCTGACTGGTTCACAGAAACGCTACTTGTCTGTTTTGTCCGGGCGTGGCTCCACCCCTCGATGTGCCGACAACCAATAGGAGTGAGCGCAATGCGTATGAGCCGCCCAGCACAGCCACTGGAGACGCTCCCTCCAGCTGCCCGCACTTCAGACTAGAAAAACACAAAAACAGCTCCACCAGGACTCGAATAACGTCGTAGAAGCATAATAAACAAATATAAGTCCAATAATACAATTAGAGTGATAAGATAAGAAAATGATAAACAGCAAATAGTGGCACTGAAACGCATTATATTATTATATTACAAGACTACTGGTCAGAGTTACTTAAAAGTAAGTCCAGTCAGCTGTCAAGAGTTTTAGCAGATGTTAAAATAAATAAAATCAATTAGGAGAAAATAAAGGAATATGTAGCGTACAAGAAGTGCCAGTGGTGATACTCAGATCATTTAATTAAGTCAATACCACACTATAATAATAATAGTAAAAGTAATAGTCAAGTCATTATGCAGAATGGCCAACTGTCAGTATTATAATCAGAATTACTGATGCATGAACATGGAAGTAGAACTTAATGCTGTAATTGGCTGAGGTGGAGCTAATTTTAACTATCTATATACTATATTAACTATCAATAACAATGTTTTTCTAAGTGGGGTGTTAATTTGAAAAGTAACTATAGCTTTCAAATTAATGTGGTAGAGTCAAAGTAAAACATTACCCTCTGAACGAAGTGGAGTAGAGGTATAAAGTAGCATAAAATGGAAATACTCAAGTAAATGTACCTTGCGCTTTCCACCAGTGTGATAAGTTACGTGAATCCTTACAGCCGTTATGTTTATTTCTGTTGTTGTCATAACTGTGTTAGTAACAAACACCTCAGTGGTAATGTTGTTGTGTTGTTTTGTAACGTGTAGCTGTTGTGCTGTGTTGCATTGCTTTGTGATGTACTGTGTGTTGTAACTCATTGCATTGTGTTGAGCTGTCATTATGTGTTGTAATGCTGTTTGTCAACTTGTATGTTTTTTTTGTATTGTTTGCTGTTGTGGACCTTGAAACTGAGCTGTAAATATGTTGCTGCCAAGACAGATTACTTTAATATATTGTATACTGAAGAGATTTTGGCTCTGGTGGTCTCACTGGTTGTGTTTCAGTCATTTGAGAACCCTCTGAAGAATGGTGCGTATGTTCTTCCAGGCTGTTGTTGTCTCTGCACGCTGGTGTACTGATTATGGTCTGTCAGATAATAAAGAATTATTACCGTCTTATCACTCAGTCTGATCTAGTGGTCTCCGCTTAGCCGCTTCCCCAGACAGGTGACTTTACAAAACAACCTCACAGATGGAGTGGATAAAGTCCAGACCATAGGGTGTCAGCGGGATTGTGGCCCCAGCGAGGGCTTCCCTTGGGCAGGGATGGAACCCAGCCTGGGTTAGCTGGTTCAGAGCTCCGTAGCTGCAGGGCAACAGGAGGGGGCATTGTGTGCATGCTGTAAGTTTGTGTGTCTGTGCGTGTGTGTGTGTTTGTGTGTATTTATATGTGCAGACAAGCTGAGTGTCTGGCTGTCCCTAGGCTGGGCAAGCACACACACGTCCTGGCACTCTGAGAGGATCACAGACACACACACACACACACACACACACACACACACACACACACACACACACATACAGTGTCTCACACACACACACACGCACACACACACACGCACGCACGCACGCACGCACACACACACACACACACACACACAGACTGACTGTAGATCCTGTAGGCAGTGGGGAGTTAATCATGGCTTAGGGTGCTTTTCCATTCTATAATGTCTCCCCAAAAATGAGGGAGGAAGGAGAAGGACGATGGATGAGGAAGTGAACTAATGCGTGATAAAGAATAATGGGTACAAGAGGTCAATTTAACAATTTGACATCACAATTAAAAAATTCCATTCATCATCTATGCATAACCCTCTTTGCAGGGTCACGGGAGGCTGGAGCTGTTCCAGCTGACACTGGGCAAGAGGAAGGGTGCAGTCTGGACAGGTCACCAGTTCATCACAAGGCTGACGCGTAGACACATGTAACATTCCTGCCCACATTCACACCAACAGGCTTTTTAGAGCATTTTAACTTGCATGTCTTTGGACTGTGGGAGGAAGCCAGAGCTCCTGAAGGAAGCCTCACAATCTATACAAACAGGCCCCACTTGACCTGCGGGTTTGAACCCAGAACCCTCTTGCTGTAAGGTGGCAGTGCCAACCACTGCACCACTGTGCCATCCATCAGAATTCCTGTTCAGGATAAATTCTCCAAATGCAAAACCTCTAAATACTTTCATATTTACAAGCATCTATTCCTGTAATGGCTAAATTCAGACGCTGCTGTATGCATGTATTGATTTCCTCTAACCAAATGATTGAAATGCAAATACTGTTCCAGCAAAACTAGCTGAACAGGCTTCAGACTACAGCAACAGCATCCCCCAGGTTCGTGCTCATACACAGCACTGGTGAGTGACTGTCAGAGTGCTCCGAGTTGTCAGCAGACTTCCGCTGCTCAATCATGGGATCTCCTCATGATGCATTCATCTGACATATAACCAAATGTGTGGCAAGACAGGAACACAAATTTAGAAATTCACAACCCACAAATACACCTCCTCTCTGCTGCTGTAACCAAGAGCAGAGTCAGATGGCTGGGATCTCCCATCACATACATGGACACACACACAGTGAAACACGCGTGCAAGCAAACATTGCAGGCTCTTGTGATAATGTTGCAGCCAGTAAAAACCGCGGATGACTCCCAGAGTGAGACTTAATCCTCCCACAGCCCATACAGGCACACACAGATACACAGAAAGAGGGAAGACCAGGGCTTCTGCGAATGACAGTAAAGCAGAGAAAATATGATGGCTCAAAAGAGAAACTGAGAGGAAAAGTGTTTGAGACGATGGAAAGCTCGACAGTTCTAAAAGTGGATTAAAGGAAGTCGGGGGAAGACCTGACAGCCATACAAACCTTTCAGCAAACAGAAATAGGCTTGTTTATTTTCTGGGGACTTGTCTCCAGGTGTCACAGTATCTGTCACGAGTTGTTCAACGTTACGGAAATCCTGCAATTACATAACTTGCGCAATTAAGTAAAAGAAAACATAAGAGAGTGCGTGGAGATACCTGTACCTGGCAGCGCCTCTTATTTTCTCTTTCCTACTCTCTCAACCGTAGCAAATGCAATTTTTATTGGAGGGGAACATGGAGAAGCGTTTTGGGGAGTGGAGAGATATATAAAACAAAAACAGATGGTGTCAGAAGGAAGAAGACAAGTATCAGCCCAGCTAGAATAAATGTTTTGATAAGAGAGGTTAAGAATATGTGGGAGACAGATTTCTTTTTTTCTTTTCTTTTCTTTTTTTAAAAGACCCCTAGCCTATTAAATTTTCAGTCTTGCTTCTTTCTCCACTTTTTCCTCTGCGCTCTCACCCTGTCAGCCTCGGGCAGGGATCAGAGCCGGTCAGGGAACTCTGTCTCAAGATTTGGAGGGATTTCCTAATACACACACACACACACACACAGAAACGGACAGAAATATGCAGCTGGAGCAGGAGTGTTTAATAGAGAGGAGAGAATATATGAAAACAACGTGGAGTGAAACTTTGAGAAGAAGTAGGGCGTTATAGATAAGAGACACATGGAAACAGTGGGCGTCAGCCACACCGAAACATAACAAGGACCAAACAAGCATGGTAGAGAAACTGCGTGGTAGCTGTTTGGGCGAGTGTATGAGCACATCTGCCCAAACACACACGTGCTTTCACAGGTTTTTATTTGAGTTTAAAGATGTGTGGACTTATCTGATCCCTGCTGCTGTCCCTATTAGACAAAGTGAGATGTTATCCTGTTGATTACATTTGTGCCTCTTTTTTTTTCGCCTGGCTTTATCACGTCATCACTGGTCGTGCCCTGGAGCCTCAGCGGCTGATGTGCCATTTGTGTCTGTTCTCCCTGTCCTCTCCCACTGAGAATAATCTTAGCTGGCACTGGAAAAAAAGGTCATAGGGAAGATCAACATTATGATACAATGAAAAGGGTATAAAGGGGCTTAAAGGGGCTAAATCAGTGTAATGTGCTCCGTATTGACTCTAGTTGATCACAGATTGCATTTCAAACAGTTGCCTTTTGTTCACCGAACCTCAGTCATTACCGCTAGCTTAGGCTTGTTAACACTTGGCATTGTTTCATCTACACATGGACAGCTTGTCACCCTGCTGCCCTCTGTCCCTTTATCCCCGGCCTCCTGCAGGCCCTTGGCCCTCTGGCTCATAGCGGCACACTCCTACAAGCTGCTACTTCTCCGGCACCACAAAGGCATGTCTCCCGGCCCCTATTCACGTCCATTCATCTGCATATAGGTGGTCCCCAATTCAAATGCGGGGAGGCACACTTCTGCTCAGTAGTGCTCCATGTGTGTAGATTTAGCCCGGTAGGGGTGCAAATAGTGATTCTTGCAATGGAAACTAAAAAAAAAAAGTGATGTTTCTGCTCTGAGCATCTTCTGGAAAGTTGCCAGGGAAGCTGAGCTGATTCCAAACGTGCAACACACAAGCTAACAGGGTATCAAAGCAAGCCACGGACCCACATGCGAACAAACTAAAACAGTGTTGCATGTGTGTGTCAGCAGGGGGTAAATGAGCCTCCTCCCTCTTGGACACTGTCCCACTATTCAGACCGCAGGAATCATTAACTCGCCCAGTCAACAGGCACACTTCACTCGTCCCCGCCGCTCTGTCCTCCTTTTTGTCTCCCAGGGACTCTCACTCACTATGCCCACGCACACAAACACACACACACACACACACACACACACACACACACACACACACACACACACCAGCACACAAAAGCACAAACAAACCCCTGTGAAATATTTAACCACGCTAGTCAGCTTGCATTGCCTCTGCCATCATTTGTTATACTGTATCTCCTTGTCTGTCTCCCTGCCTGTTCTCTCGGCTCATCTGTTGTCTCTGCTGTCTCTCCTTCCTTCCTTTTCTTCTGTTCATCTGTTCAGTTATTTCCACGGGGCCCTCATCAGCCCTGGTCCAGAACACACTGGATACGTCTCCCTCTGATTACTTAACTTTCTCTTGTTTTTCTTTTCACATTGACAAGCGCTTGAGCGTCTTGCCTTTACTCTCTTTTCTGCTCTATTGCTCTCTTTCAGTTCATACTTCCCCTCGTCTTGGTGTGGACCCCCCGCTCCCACTTTCAATCTTTTCTTATCCGTGTTTTTTCCCCCCTCAACTACCTCGGGCAGTGCATTTGTTAGGAGAGAATCCATTATCCTCCTCCATCCTCCCACCTTCTGTCCTCTTTCTCTTTCTCTCTCTCTCTCTCTCTCTCTCTCCTCTCCTCACATGCCCCAGCCCTATATTCATTAACATAGTGTTAATGATCCCAGATGGACTGACATGTACTCTATGGGGGCGAAGTGTGAGTGGCTTCTTCCAAGGGTTTGCGTGGGTGGTTGTATGTGTGCATGCACGGCTGTTTGGTACATGTGTGTATAATTGTGCACATATGTGCATGACTGCGTCTACATGCGTGCATGTGTGTGGGTACATGTGTTCATATCAGCATTTGAGGAGGAAAGAGACTGCTTATTTCTCTTCCGGCAGCAGGTTGCTCCGTTACGACGATAAGCATCTCTAATACAGTTGCTCAGACTGCAGCTGAGGAAGGATGTAAGTTGCCTTTGAATATAAAGTGAAGAGCTGTGATCCTTCTGTACTTCAGCCATAAAGTCAACTAAGAATAAATTGATTCATTTTGACACCCTGAAGTCAAAATAAGTAGCTCTGGAAGAACAAGTCAACATTTCATCACTTCAATAGAGGTCAGTAGCTTTGCCATGTAGGTCTGGAATTATCCTTATTTATTATAGGTAATCATAACATTTCACACCTTTGGGATCAGTGTCTCATTATTGCTGTTACACAGGGACGCCTGAGGAATTTCTGATTGGCAAAAAGGTGCTGCAGGCTGTTAAAGATGTACACCAAGTGACAATCATCGGTGTGTTGTTTTTTAATAGATGATCCTTTCATGGATGATGTGATTGTTTCTACATGGTATTCTGTTGTACAGGCCCTGAAAATCAGTATCTGACTCCAATATCACATCACAATATGAGTGCACACACCAGCCAAGAGTATAAGGATCAAAGAATAATTAGACATTTTGAAAAATAAAAATTAAATTTGCTCTGGTTGTCAACCTGCTGGTTGTCGTTGTTAGGCAGGTTTTGTGACCTTCTAGGCTGTTTCATCATATTTACAGTTTTTTATGTTAAGCTAGGCTAATAAGCTGCTGGGTCCAGCTTCATATTTGCAGTACAAAATTAACAGTGCCATGTGGATTTTTCTTGCTAAACAAATAAAAGTCACGTTTACTTTCACTGTTGCTCACCAAAACCATTGTATGCATATTTGAGCTCTAACAAATATGTTGAGTGTATTTCCTTCCTCATCAAACATTTGCAAAGCCAATTTCTAAAATATTTACCAGCTAGCAGTCTTCTTCTTCTCTGCCTTTGCTGATGCATTGTACCATGTTCATATTTTGGCATGTTGCCACCACCTGTAGGTCAGTGGAATTGGTACGACCATGTATCGTGTCACCTGTGTGTGCACATTACAGTGTGGATACCCAGCAGGAGGCCAACACATCGGTCAGAATTGATGTTCGGGTCAGGCATGGAAAATATGCAGGAAAATCGACGCCATGCAGACATTTCAATTCAGTAGTCAGTGCAGATGATAACAAAGCAATTGGTTATGTAAAATGTAAAACGTGTGGGGCTCTGATGAGATGCGACAAGAAGAAGACTGGGAATTCAGCCCTGCAGCAACATGTGGACAGGGGGTGCAGGCTGAACAACTGCATGACAGGGTAGCACAAACTCAGTGCATCAGCTTATATTAACTGCACGGGGCTCTGGTCGGGTTCTGACATCAAAAACAGAATGCCTGTTGAGTCGGGCCTGAGAAACACTCCAGTGCACATATTCATCCTTGTTAGCATGCACAACATCAACATATCAACATATGTGTGGTCAAGCAGTTTGATTTTTGGTGGTGAAGTGACTGTTAGACACATAGCATGCATGCTATGCTAAATGTGTCTATGAATAGGCCAAAAGGATCAACAAATTACACAAGGCAAGAAGTTAAAACCCTGCAGCTAACCGAGTTTAGGTCCTGTGGTGCACCCTCACACACACATAAACACACACAGTCTGCTAAGGTTACAATGTTACAGGTGCGAGGGCAAAGTGCATGTATGTGTGTCATGGATACGTTAGCATTCTCTAAATGCATACACACATTGCCTGACCCCTTCCAAATATAGTTTACTGCATGCTCACTAGTAGCATAAATCTCAACCCACACACCATAAAACCAAGTTTCCATCTAACTCCGGCAAAAAATACCAAACAACTCAACTTTATCTTTAAATCTTTCTCTGCAATACATCTTTTCTTCTCAGTGGTGTTTCTTTTCTTTTGTCAGATATTCATCCAACCCTGTCACACTGTTCTCTCTGCCTCCTGTTCTGTCTCTCTGTTCTTTCTTTGTCTAACATTGGCATGGTCACGCTCGTTGCATAATCGCACAGTCGCTTAATTATCAAGAACGCTCAGTCTAGCACTTTGCCATGTCAGGGGGCTGTCCCTGTTCCCTTCTACACACAAACATGCTCGACCCGGGAGCGCACGCACACACATGCACGCACACAAAATCAATCACTGTCTTAATTGGACCCATCATCTCTGCATCTCTTGTTTTCTCCCGTTGAGCTGGAATGTGACATAAAGCTAATGCACCACTAGAAAAACACCTGTAGATGCAATTACAGAAAGAAAATTCCAATATAACACAGCCAGAACCACCCACACACAGACACTCAGTCACACACCTAGAGTTATTATGCTCGTCTGTGTGCTACACTCGATATGCAGTTTTTTGTTACAGGTTTTTGTAGTTTCACATCCTCTGCAAAGCATCCCCAAGATCATGCTGTGTAAACGCTGATAATGATAAGAGCACAAAAAGGAATCACTCAGAACGGGAGCGCAGATGTGGTCCTGGAAGAGGTTGTCTAATGGGAGACTGGAAATGAATTTAGTGAGTACAGTCCATTAATAATTGATGTAGTCTCTAGTCAGACATGGGATGTGTGTTTGTTTGTGTGTTTGTGTGTGCACCTCTTGGCAGAGAGTGGTCACCATGGTGATCTCCTAAATCAGGGTCTCCTGAATGACAGAAGTGGGCGGCAGCAAAGTCTAGTCAAGCCATCACACTAGCACACACAGGCAAACACACATTTACAACACATCAGTTTCTCTATACGGTTAGAGCTCTGTATTCACGATGTGTTACAGTAGAATAATCCACTGATGGTCTCACAGTATCAGCATTTTATATCATGACTTTTATCTTTATAACTCTGCCCATCAGGTTGGTTTATGACATTAATTTTCACACCAAGGTACATGTAGACCTGAGGATGTGGCAACACCACTTCAATAGTCCAGTAGGGCAAGGAACACGAGTGATCAGACCAGGGCCAAAGCTGCAAGGTCAGTTCCTTGGTAATGTTTATAGTACAGACAGAGAAGGCATTGAATCAATATTTTCACCATAAGGCAGAGAGATGAAATTCACAAAATATAATTTAATAGCTAAGTGAATCAATAAAATATACATTTTTATAATTTGGTTAGAAGATAGTCAAATTTTCTTATGCTGGTGTAATTTTGCAGCCGAAAATTTGACCGGGGGCGAAGCAAGATGTCGTAAATATTCTGGGCATATCGGCATTTTCAGAATTTCATTGACTATTTTATTGTCATCTGCAAACTTGGTTGCGATTGGCTCGATTTTTGCATGGAAAGAGAGAAAGAGGCCCTTCTGATACTGGCTTCTCTGGTTGCTAGGCTTCACATGGCAAATCGGTCAAGTGAGGTGCATTTTGAAACCTGAGACTCCACAAAGTAACTGGAGACAAGATGGTGCCCACTTGTATACGTTTCCAGAAGTTGTAATGGGAATACACAGAAGTGGAAGACGAGCACCTCACCTGTTAATTTGAAAGGAGAAAGCATTTATCTGGGGAGTATTATCATGTTTTGGACTAAATGCTTTTATTGCAGAAGATCATCTGGACCTCTGTTAATGTTACCAGATGTTACTTTTTTGTTATCGATCTGTGGATCACTGAGACGTCATTAGTGAGGTGCCTCAATGTCGCCTGCATTTTAAAAACAGTTGTTTGTCTGATAAATTCTCTAACAGCCAGCGTGTCAGTTGTCAAGTGTACATGAGCTAAACCAGACCACACACAGACACGCAGACACACACACACACACACACACACACACACACACACACACACACTCACACACACACACACACACACACACACAGACTAGGAGGGTTGGATGGTTTAGCCTTGGAAGATGTACATGCACAACCTCTGTGTGGATCTTCCATAGTGCTGCCAAACCTGATCAGCAGAGGGTCATCCACACACACATGGGCATGCCTCACTCGAGTGATTTATGGAACTGGCACTGAATTTATCCAAGTTGGTCGTCGTGTGGACAGGTTGTGCATCCAGTTTTCTGATGACAGCAGGTGATGGGTTGGGAGAAGGTCAGGTCAGATTTTGGAGGTTATTGGGAGAGTTAAAACAGGCAGTGAGCGACAGTTCAGCTGGGGCGGTGGTCTCCTCCCAAGCTCTTAACAGCTAACAGATGGTGTCCTCCACCAGAACGGACTAATGGAATAAAATACCCTGATTCAGTTAGACACACGCACAAAAGCACATTGATCCTGCGAGGAAAGAGGCTCAAAGGGATCTGAAGAATGTTTTTGACATCATTCAGTTGCAAGGAAAGGGAGGTTCCTTTGGAGGAGCCTTTCCATCAGGGACTCTACTCACTCAAATAAAATGTTCTGTTCTGATGTGGGCTTTTTATGGACTATCAGTAAGGGAATATGCTCACGACCAAGATGTCTTAGTCACTGTGACATGATGCACGATCGGTGCAGTCTCAAAAATGAATGTGATGCATTGTAATAAATATTGCAGAATACATGTCCCTTGATCATATTTGATTTTGACAAAGACAAAGACCAGAAGTGAACTCCAAACAAAATCAAAATTGGATGGGTGCATGCAGGAAAAATAAAGACTTTGGCTTCGATCACTGCCATCTTGCTTGCTGGCCAAACCTGTTGAAACATTTGCATACACAGAATCACAGAATCTGTCAGATCCCAGATTTGGTGTAACACTGACCTCAGACTTCAGGTACTGAACAATTATCCATCAATAGTATTCCTATATCCTGTACTAATGTATAATAACATTTTGAGTGCACACTTCTCATATTTAAAGAAACTTCTAATGGAAAAAAAAAAAAGCACCGTGAAGCCTCCACTCGAAGCCCACCTACTCCTTATCCCTCTGGTCAGCACTGTCTGTACAGTGGAAGCATGTAATTTAATCCAGCCCTCGAGCCAGAGGTCAGGTTAGCTGGAATACACTTAAAGTGCAGGTCAGGGGGTTATTCAAAGAAAAGTCAAAGAACAGTGTACCGGACGGGATTACTTAACTCTGCAAAGTCTCTATTGTTACTCTTACACGATTAAAACCAATCCCATTACAGTGCCCACGTCTATGCAGGGGGATAAGGTATGAAGACGAGGCGTAGTGAGTCCGCTGTAACAGGCTTATGGTTAAGGGCTGTGAGCTTCAAAGCACTATGCATCATTTCTCTGAACTCTCAATATTTGTCATCTAATCTGTACAGCACCCTCATGTCTAAAATCTCACATCTGTTATTGGTTTAACTGGAGAGGACATCGAAAGGAAGAAATCGACTGAGGAGGACTGAGGAGGGGACTGAGGAGGGGACTGAGGACTCATTTTATGGTCGTCTCAGTACATGTGGGACCCCTCCTCTCTTCGCTCTTCTCTGCGTCACTAGAATAAAGGATCTAATCCCATTATTGGATATTACACATAAGTAGGTTAACGTCAGTGGTTATGCCTATCACAGATGCTGTGTGTGTGTGTGTGTGTGTGTGTGTGTGTGTGTGTGTGTGTGTGTGTTTGTGAATCTGTGTGTACATTTGGCTCACTCTACAGTGTGTTCTAGTATGAAAACACTATGAGTATGCCAGTGCATTGGCCTAAATCAGTCAAAGATAAATGTCAGATTTGGAAATGATTACTGAAAAACAAAAAACAAACTTGTGGTCTTATCAGCATCACATCAGACAGATTGTCTTTAGGGTCGTGTGTTCCAAGTGTGTGCAAGTATGTTTGCATTTACGTCTTGTTAATGTGCGTTTCATAAACACATTTTAACTCCGCTTGGTTGTTGTAATAATTTCTTTCCTTGTTTTTGGGGTCTTTTAGGTTGGGATTAACGTATGTAAAACATGGCTTCTTCCCGTTGGTTGGTCTTGGATGTCTCCTTGCTGTTTTATCTTTGTAATGCGTCTTTCTGCCTCTCTTTGTGGAGAAAAAAATGATCATTCTTCACTGCAAAACATTAATGTTTAATATTTGACTGCTTGCTATAAGAGGATTTCTAAATCACTGGCAGCCGCAGGTGTATTTAGCATTCATGTGATCCACTCTGGAACATTGATGTGCATTTCAATAAAATGTCAGCTTTTGAAATTGATTTGTCCTGCCTGCATCCACTCTGCACTGTGTATTTCGGGAGCAGAAAAAGCGGTGGAAAGGAAATGTGGCAAACTTGAAATTTGATTAACAAAAGCTTGGTAGATGACACGAATGCCAAATTAATCAGTGAACCCTGACGGCTCGGAAAAGCTCTCGAGTCGAGCTCCCTCATGGTTGTCATATCCTGAGAGGTGTGCATGTTTGCTGATAAGCAAGTTGACGGTAAACTGCTTTTGCAATTGCAGATTTTGCAGAGACATTTCAAGTGGCACTTTATTGTACTCAAGAAGAGAGTGTGTGTTTGTATAAACTGTATGGTCAGTATAGAAGTTGACTGTTTTCTATGCTGTTTTCTCACTATTCTCGGAAAAATCTTAATTGCAGTCCTTCATTGTGGTTAGCTCGCTGTGGTTCAGGGCTGCACTCGTGCTCACACTGCTCTCTTTCTGTTACACACACAAACACAGACACACACACACACGGTCATGGGGCCAATCCCTGCAGCTTTGCATCACCTCTTTGCTGGCCTCCACTCCATCATGACCACACTGGAAATTATTCCCTGAATACAAATAGCTGCCAACAGGGTTGCCGGTTCAATTCCCTCAGCTGCTTGTCTTGTATGTCTCTGTTGAAGCAGGGCAGAGAAATGTCCAAAGATACACTTTAGGTCAGCTCTGACATTTCTAATTAAAGAACAGAACGTAGCAGAGAGAGGGGCTGTTAATGCACTGTGGTCTGTTCAGACTGACTGCCATAATTACAATCAGGTTGGCATAGCCAGGCCCCGTCTACAGGGCCGAGGTGTTAAACCACCCGTGGCTCTCATTAGAGGACACAGGCTAATGAGTGTACCCCACACACATACACTGGGAACACACACAAACACACACACACATCGCGTCCAGAGCCCACTGTGCTTTTACTGCATTCTGGCGAGCTTAATTTCACACTGTTGCCTCCAGTGACACACACACAGACGCACCTACCCTGAGAGGGGTGTGATTTTAAATAGAGTTGTTATGAATGGAGCTGGGAAAGAGCCAATTAAGAGTGTGTGATTCTAATTATGCCATTCATTTTACTGTGCGCCAGTCCACAAGGGAACCAGAGAGCACAGGAAATGACCGTGACGGGGAATTTTAAGGAAGAAATAAAATGGTGGAAATAGGTAAGAGGGGAAATGTTTCCAAAGATAGAAGGAGGAGATTTGAAAAAGAAAGAGGCAGAAGCAGAGAGAATGAGGGAGGAGAAAAGAGAGCGGGGAAGAGGGATAGGGTGAGGGTGAAGGGGGGTAACCTGATCTCTGTCCTGATAAAGCCAAATTTATTTTGGAGGGTAACAGAAACAGCTCGGTGTCACTACGCAGATCTACAGGCCTGGGGAGAGGAGAAATAGCAGAGTCTGATACTGTCAGAGAGAGTAAATGAGGCAGAGATATGCAGATTAGGTTCAGGAGGATACACTAGAAACGAAAATGTTAGATTAGAAATGGGAAATAATTGACAAGGTTTTATACTAGTACTAAAAAGAGGAAGGAAGAAAACTGAGAAAGAGGAGATGGGGCTGAATGAAGGACTTTGATTGCCTGCTGGCTTGTCTGAAGAGGTTAGCTGAAGTTAAATACAGCACCAATCACTGCTCTGCCACATGAACCAGAATGATTGACAGCGAGACAACAAAAAACGTACATGGGCAGCTGTTCGGAAAGCTGAAATTAACATAAAGCAACATGGCAGCCAAAACAGAAATCATGTTTACATGGAAACATGGGTGATGTCAATTCAAAATGTCAGGCCAATGAAATCACAGTTTTTTGAGGTAACACCCAATAAACAAACAGTTCTAGATGTTACTGGTCTCTGGTCTATTTAAGTGTTTGGGTGGGGCACATGGCCTTTGGGGTTGATTCACGAGGTGTTTGACTCTCGTTGATCTCCATCTGTGTGCTTCTTGGCTCTGTCAATGTTTTATTAGGATTGCTGTTGACTTGTCTGCAGACAGTGACTTAATGTGTGGACACACTGTGGACCAGCATCACTCAGATTGTGTGTCTGACCCGATAAAGCAAACACTGGATGGAAAAAAAAAACACATACAGTATGTCCAACTTGGCAGTGTCCATCCAAAGGGACTATCCTGACCTACATCTTAGTGTCCGTAGCTTCAGACAGTTAACAGTAGGCTAAACCCTACTTACGCACAACATTATGGACACCTACTGCAGCTTAAAGGATACTGGTCTGTTGCCATTTGTACAGAGTTAAAACAGCTGTTGGAGAAAATCAAGGCTGCGCATTTGCTTGTGTGAATTAAGCAGAAAGATGTTTAGGGGACAAATTGTATTTAGGGCAGTTTTTCCAGACATTCAGCACTGATTCCCGTGTCCTTAATGCACGATCCAGTCCGCTAGAGTCTCCACAAATTAAGGACTGGTTAATACAGTCAACCCTGGATCGGACTACTTGGTCTCCGCAGGTCAGGAGGATCAGACAGATTCAGACAGACTGAATTTAATTGACAGATGCCTGGGATGACAGAAAGAGCAGACAGTAAGCACTCTGCCTCTCATATCTATCAGAAAAGCCACATTCTCCTATTTCTGTCAAGCCTGGATTGTGGAGATGAAAGGATAGGAGAGGTTTAGAGAGAGAGAAGAGATGGACGGATGGATGCAGGGGTGGAATGAGGGGAGAGGCTGGCACATTGTAATTAGGTTCTGCCTCCGACTGGTGGGTCAGTTTAGGTTACCTTGACAATAACAGACACAGCTGCGTGGTATTATAGGATGTTTGGGATGTACAACTGGTGATTTTCTCACATGGTATAAGCAGCCAAAACACAAACACTGAAGAGGATAAAGATGTAAGATGCTAATATCTCCGTAGACCATTGCAGAAGTGGTTGATTTATTGAAGGGAGCATGTACGTGCTTTATCGCTCGCTCCAGGCTCACGTTAACGTGATGTATGTACTTTTGCTCTGCTGAGTCACATGTGCAAGTGTACGTGCCTTAAGTCATGATGAGCTCTGCATTTGAGTTATTACCTAGGTGTGTGTGTGTGTGTGTGTGTGTGTGTGTGTGTGTGTGTGTGCACCTTGTCCAGAGCTGATAAGAAAGTCAGAGAAAGGGAGCCACATAAAGCGCGAGACAGACAGCCTGTGCAGTTGTACTCGTTATCATAACTCAATAAAACTTTAATCTTACAACTGTGCGTGCAAAGTTCGCCTCCATTTCTCAAGAACGGACTTTGTAAGTTTTGGCCGAACAGACAATATAAACTGTAAACTCAGCTCTGAAACCTCTCATTCTGTGCTGAAGTGGAATCCATTAAACTCCCACAGAGACAGGCACAGCAAAGCTCAAAAGGCGTACACAGGCCCTATTGTCCCCTCATCTCCATTGACCACCATTGTCTCTGTGTGTGCATGCATGTGCATAGTTATTGCCTTGTGCACCAGAGTGTGCAAGCAGTCTGTTAGTCTACATAAGCGTGTGAGTTTATGTATGCATGCATGATGGCATGCTAGTATGTCTTAGGAGAGGGAGCTTATGGACTTTGGCATTGGCAGACTCAAAAGAAACACATGCGTTGATGTGAAAATGTGAGACAGAGAGATTGAAAAGCTAGAGAAACACAGAAAAACAGAAGAAAAAAGAAGGCTAATATTTTCGTATTGAGTAGATGTGGATATAGCTTGCAAAAAATGTTAAAAATGCAATGTAAAAACAGTGCAATCAGAATTCAAACAGCTTAGTCTGTGTAAATATTATTCCCAAATACTAAAGGAAGAAGGAAGTCAGACAGAAAGAAAGAACTGACTAAGTACCAGAGGCTTTGTGTCTTATCACACATTGAACAAGGTGACATCATGCCTGCTGGTAAGGCAGGTCACTGATACTACACTATTTACATCATCCAGAAACACTACTCTGGTTACCTCACCACCTGCTCTGTGTTCCTTCATCTGACTCAACCACCAACGCGCTGTTGTCCACTCCTGTCCACTCCTGTGTGATGCCACGGAGCAGTCAGCATTATTCCAGGCACTGAATCTGAAACTTGAAACCCTCTGCTGAGCGCTATCCAGCCTATGATACCCGTTTAGCATTACCACTCCAGTGTACCTGCAAATTGTAGCTTGTCTGTTCTTGTTGGCTTAGACTTTGTTATTGGAGGTTTGAACTGTTTTCCAGAGACAAGCAGACTGAGCTGAGCAAACAGTGAAATGCAGTAGATCTGTGAAGCAGCAGCTGCTGAGAGATCTTAAAGAGAAGTGAGAATATCTTTCATTGTAGTGCATCTTTTTTTGCCAAACTGCCCAAGGCCACAGTGAATAGCTTGGTGCTTTTACAGCATAGAAATACAGTTCTCATCGAACTATCATTATGGTTATGAAATTATTGACTGTTTGTAATTGAAAAACTAAGTTATAGTGTCATGTGTTGCTTTTTAACTCTGCCTTTTGTGAAGCACATTATACTGCACATCTAAGTAAACTTCCAGAGAAAAAAATTGGACATGTGTATTGACCATAATGCCAAGAGTTAGATGAGAGGCTTGATACAACACTCATGACCATACGCTATCTTATGAGGTAAGTACCAGCAGCCATAGTTTAGCTTAGCATGAAGACTGGAAACAGGGGGAAACAGCTAGAACGGCTCTGTCAGAAAGTATCAGAATCTGCCTCCCAGCATCCCTAAAGCTCAGTAATTAACAGCCAGGCTGCTTCCCCACGTTTCCAGTCTTCAGCGAAGCTAACCAGCAGCTGGCAGCAGATTCATGCTAGAGTACAGGCATAGCACAGTATCATCAGTAGTGGAGTGTAACTAAGGACATTTACTCAAGCACTACACTTAAGTACAAATTCATGGTACTTCTGCTTTACGTTAGTATTTCCATTCTATGCAACTGTATACTTTTATTCCACTACATCTTAGAGGCAAGTAACATTGGATTAGCTGGAAAATACATCATCACAGCAACATATGACGATCTTATAGAATGATTCCACCAGTACTTTCACCACTGGGTGTCGATCTTCTCACCTAACTCTCAGCAAGAAAGCGTATTTCCAAAATACCAAACTTCTATGATAAATAAGGAAGGAGGATAGAGCTCGTATTACTCAAATTGTGTTTTTTCAGACTCTTTTGAATAGCACTAAAGAGATGTACTACATCTATGTACCGTAAGTCTGACACTAGAGGAATCAGTGTGGCCCAGCTCTTGATTCTAGGTCAGAGGAGATCAAAGGCTCCACTCCTCTCTCCCCATCATGTCACGGTCCCATCAATCACCCAATCTCTGTTCGACTGTGCAGCCATTTCCTCGTACCACAGAGCTCTGTGCGTCTGTCAGAACTCTGTTTGTTTCTGCTCCGTGATGGATCTGAACAGAATTCTGTTTGTGTCCAAAGGGAAACAATTAGTTCAGTGTGTGTGTGTGTGTGTACGTGTGCGTGTGTGTTTGTGCGCTCGGCTTGATGGGTGCGTGTACCAATGTGCGAAGGGCGGCGTTCAAGGCCATCGCTGAACAAACTCATTAACCGACCATTTGTCAGAGCCGAGATGGGACCAAACAAGATAAAAAGGAGGAAAGGAGAATAGAGAGATTTGGGGCTAATGTGGGAGAGAGAAAAGGAGTGCGGATTCCAGAGCAGAGAGAGAGAGAAAGTTTGTTTGGGCTTAATGATTATTGAACCTTTGCTGATCACTTTGGTCAGTTTGGAAATCCTTTTCTTTTGAGTCAGCAATTGCAGTGGAAGCAAGCACACACACACACACACACACTCACAAGCACACACATACTTGAACACACATATGACAGAATATTGCCCATTACATTTAAATGCTATGCTTATGATGTTACACAGGAGTGAACTGATGGTACTAATCAGTTCCTCCGATCCTTTCACACCATGTTATTGTCAGATGAACTGTGAGAAGTGACTGCCATCCGTGCCTCATCGTGTTCTCTACGTCTGCAGCTTTTCAAGTGCAATTTAACTTCCTTCTCAGTGATATTGATGACAAAATAAGCTTAAGATCAGCAGAAGAAACCTCAATAAATATTTAAGGCGCCAGTAATTTGGTGGTATATATTTTCACATAATGTATGCCGGCTGTCCATTCCCTGAATAAAACCTTTACATAATGCACCAGTTAGGGTGTGCTCTTGAAGAATGAGTGGCAGACAATTAGGCTAAATTGCTTAAGTTGCAATTCGTTCATCTATTTCTAATTCCATGACTTGTTAGTGTATTTCTCAAGGAAAAAAAAGGGGGGAAAAATGGCTATTAGTCAAGTGCTCTGCTCAACAGATCTGTGTGCTAGTTAGCTGAGCTAACACTATCTGATTCAAGAGTCTTTGAAAATGTGTTTGCAAAATTAATGGATGAGTTTGAAATCAAGAACAGCTTGATGAAATATCTCATTCACACTGTCATGACTTACTGGGACTCTTTTGGCTCGCTTTGTGGCTTAAACAGTACAAATCACAAAAGTTACAGGCTGCGAAATGTTTATTATCTCTCTTACAGCAATGTGCGAAGTACTGAGGGCTGGATTGAAGAAACACCGGTTTCAGGGTGAGACAGCTCACATTGTCAGCGTGTGTTATGGCTGTTAACTGAATCGTAGGAACATTTGTCAGTGATCAATGATTCTGTGATGGGTCTGACGTCTTTAAGTTTCAGTGTGCAGCTCGGTGACAGCTTACAGAGGTGCACACTGATGGTTTTGGATGGAAAATGTATCACGTTATTACACTTATAATTTTTCAGAGAAAAACTGACAGGTGTGCCGAGTCTCCTCTGTGTGGATGATAACACTTATCAAATCCTGTGCTCATCTGCCATCAGTTTTTGCACTTAGGTAACACATCAACGTCTGGTATATTTTGGGGAAACAGAAGGATTTTCATACATGCTGGCATTTTTATTCTAATATCCAGAATGAAGGAGGTTCTGTGCTCGCTAACATTACTTTACTGTACGAGGGAAGGTTCTGTGCTTTTAAACTGCAGTTCTGGTTGATGTTTTCAGACAGTCGGTTCATTTGTCGTGGATAGACTCATAGTTATAGAGCTAACTTTGAAAGCAAATAAGTCGCTTCATTTCAAAATACTAAAAAAAAAAAGTCCATAATTAAGTTATCATGTCACTGTGTTTCACCCCTCTGCTGTGCTCACATCCACCTGTAGAGCATTGCCACGGTTAATGTTATCTGTAACACTCTACTTATTCTTTTTCAGGTCAAAATGTCTGACGTGAGACAGGCTGAAAGGCCAAAAGAGGCTCCATAGTCTACAGCAAGTGCTACATTGTGTACGCTGGTACATCTTTATTGGTATATTTTTATTACCATCTAAAAATAACAAATGTGGAAATGACCACAAAGTATGTTGTAAAGCTGCAGTGTGATTAACTATCAAAAACAAAACAAAACAAACAAATAAAAAACAGCTGGTGTGAAAAGTAAAGATTCAAGAAGTGAAGTGAAGAGTACAATGACTTTTATTAGCTTTCTGCTTCCTTATACTTTATTTCCACGACAGGGAAACACTGAACTTCTTACTTGACTAAATTTATCTGATACTTAATTGAATCAGCAGATACATTCTGATGTATTATTAGTCCGTGGTGAAATTCACAGGCCACACAGCAGCATATATAGTAATAAGTTAGCACCACCATTACCAGCTGCAACACTGGAGTCATATACATATTAACTCATCAATAATTACAATGCCATGATATACTTTCTAAAATGGGTCATTCTGCATTCACACTTTAAGTATATTTTGTGCAAATACTAAGTTTTTTTCAATACTTAAGTACAAATGCAGGACTTTTACTTGTATTGAGAGTATTTCTAAACTATTTTTTGAAGTAATAGATGTGAGTATACTTTGTCTGCCACTGCAAAACAGTAACATCAGCTGTTTATGTTACCCTCTCAGAACTAGAGCTCAAGGCCACTTACCAATTTGCACAGACTTTCAATGCTGCCAAACAGGAAGAAATCCTGTGTGAAGAAGCAAAACATATATAGTTCCTCACCGGCAGCAGCCTCAGAAGACCGTGATGCAATACAGCCAAAACACAAGTTGTGTTTTGAGTAATGGGCACGACACTACTCACTTTCTCCCAGCGAGGAACTCTTGCTGCGACTATTATTATCTCCTCCACTATCACCATTGCGGTGTACACCTACATATAAACAATGGCCGGATAAGTCCAGGCATGTTTGGTGAGGGAAGGTGAAAGTGGTTCTGGGAAATGTAGGAAATCATTTACTGAGATTGAGTTAACAAAAAAAGAAGACGTACACACAAAAAAAACAGTGTGAAGAGTATCCAGTAGTGTGAGGAGGAGGAAGGCCAACCAAACCTTTTCTTTGGGTAAAAATATTTTATCCCCTGTGGGATGGAAAAAGCGGTAGTGTGTTGATGTGTGAGTGTTCTGTATGAGTACACCTTTGTCAGTGTTAGACACCACCTCTGTGCCGGCGTGTCCAGATGTTCGCAGATTATTACTTTTCTCTCTCTATCCCTTCATTTCTCTATCATCCATCATCCTTCGCCCTTCTGTCCTGCCCTACTGACTTACTGCTGTTGATATGTGTAATCTCCACTTTTTATCTCCTTTCTCTTTCCCTCCCACGGCCATGTCTTCATTATGTATTTGTCGGTCCATCGCTCTTACCATTTAATCTTTTCTCTGAAACAAGTGGTATTTTTGGACTTGTCATGTATAACTCTTCTGTGGAGGGCACGAGTGTATTTATAGCCTGTAAACTAGAATTGTATAACCCCCCAATAGTCATGTGTGTTAATATGCGTTTGGTGCCAAAATGAATCAAGGACAGCCTGCAGGATGTGTGTTAATGAGGTGTTTGGATTCATTCTAACGTACTGTACTAAGTGTGTGTGTGTGTGTGTGTGTGTGTGTGTGTGTGTGTGTGTGTGTGTGTTGGCTCTGCGTTGTTTCATCTGGGTCTGTCTATGGGAGCATGCTACACAAACTAATATGTTCGTCCTTAGTGCAGCCCTGAGGGAGAACGTGGGATCAAATCTCCCCTGGTGCACTAAATCACATGCAGAAGTTCTGTATAATTAACCTGTTCTTTATGCACAACCCAAAATAGATGTTTTCAAATGACTATCATGTGTGCCAGATAAAACTAAGTTTAGGGACCTAATTTCATGAACCAGTGGCACGCAATGCAAGAAGAAGGCACACTGTCCCTGTGTGACTTAACTTTTTGATTTTTTGATAATTTAATGACCAAACGTGTGGCGCTGGTTTACTTGTAATAGGAGGAAATCATTATCGATAGATGCGGTGGGACCAGGCATCACTCATGACAAATCAAATCAGCTCCTTTTAACAGCAGTACATTCTCTGTCGCTGCTGTAGTCGAGGTAAGATGCAACCAGGTGAGAGCATACTTGGTTAATCATTGATTAGATGCCCATCTGGGCTGTAATGTAGCTGCAGAGTAGCTCATAAAGTTTATGTTAACGCTGTCAGAGGAATGCCAATTAAACTGGAGTTTGGGACAGAGCTCGGTAGCAGTGTTACAGCGCATTGCATTACAATGTGTTAATGTGGGTCTATTTCTAACTTTGTCCCATTTAGGTACACAGAAAAACAACGTCTCACACTGTAATGAAATGGAGCCCAATATGACAACACAAATCTCTACAAGACTGTCACATGAGTGTGCAGCAAATTTCATGGTAATCCAGTCAACAGTTGTTGAGACCTTTACTTAAATCCCCCAAATATCAACCTCATTGTGGATGAAGAGATCACTAAAAATCATTAGGATTTATACTCCGGGAACCACGAATGTCTGCGCTGAATTTCATGCAATCCATGTGGTAGCTGTTCAGTTGGAGTAAGTGAATCAGCTCCACTGACACAGCATCAGCAAAGTCATTCTATGCCTCACAAGCATATGGTCTGTTGCAGGGCTGTTACATTAATTTCAAAATGTGAATATAGAGACCAGAAACATAACTGTGCATCTCTTCAGACTACATCTCTGAGGACAGTTCATACCCCTCTGCAAACTGAAATCACATTTCTGGAAACACTGAAATATTTATCACTATGTTTTCTGAGTGTAATGATGCACATCATCAGGCTTTTAGTCAAAGACGATGACTGACACACTAACCAGATGTGACAGCACCATAAAATGAGATTCCATTATTTGCAGGCTGTCTGTGATTTATGTAACATACCTGATTAAAAAGGCTGCATTTGGTTAATGGTCTTATTTACATTAATGTGAACCATAATATGACTACTGACAAAACAGAGGTAATAAGCTGATTAACCACTTTAAATGATTGCATAAACAGGCAATTCAACATAATAATCCTGTTTGCATAACTGAAGTGTTTGTCTTTATTTTTTAGAGGGAAGCGAGGAAATGGACTGCCACTGTGTTGTTCACAACAGCCACGGGCCTTTGTGCAATGAATTTGAAGGAGCTTATATGCTATAATCAGGTGTTTTAGTGTAGCTGTTTAAAGGTGGAGATGGCTTGTTAAAACAAGGAATTTCCATCATCTGAGCTCTGCTCACATGGAAACTGCTTGGAAACCTGAAGCTTTTTTAAAGTCGAGAAGCTTGATATTCACAAGACCATGGTGCTGGTTTTAAAAGACTGACAATGGCCAAGGCAACTAACTGTGCATTACAAATCAGAGATTGCAGCTAAGAAGTGAATACCTGTCCTTCAGCTATGAAAGGGTACGTCTTCACATATCCTCTCAGCAGTTGCAGATGAGAGATATTAGTAAGAATTCCCTCATGCTCCATAGCACATGTATCTGCTGGTGAAAGCATTGCTGTGAAGGTTTACGTGACTTTATGGGCTTTTGAAGGGTCTATATGTGTTATGATTAAAGGAGACACAAGCATTATTTCTGATATGTGACTGTGAGATTGCATCGGTTGTACAATCTGAACAACCCTTATAACACGGCGTGTATGCAGGCAGAAAAGTGCTTTTGCCTCATACAGTTGACACTTGTGTATGAAGACTGTCGTATCTCATTTGTGACCGGCATGAAAACAGCGCCCTAAAGCCCAGAACAGAAACAAAACATCAGCAGAACTGCATCTTTTGATCCACAGGAAATGACACAGTGGAAGAGAAAATCTGACAATCACAATTACAGGCAGAAAATTGATGGGGTGCTTTAGTGAGTGTCGTGAGATATGAGCTTCTGTGCGAAATCAGCTTGTAGGGGAACCATAATATTGTGAGTGGATGGCTTGGAAAAAATAAAAAAAAGGAGAATTACGCCTGATGGCGCCATCAAAATTCACATTTACAGAGATGAATCTGGAGAACATTTCACGCAGATTTAATGAGCAACCGTTTTACAGCAGGTTAAGCATCAAGGGTCCTGAGGCCTTGCCCCGAAACAAAAGATCAAAACCAGGGTTACGTTTGACAGATTGTGGAGGGGAAGAACGTTAGGTAACAAATCCATACATTAGAAAATGAGTATGAAACGCAGGTCATTCTTGATTTTTTGCTGGAAATGATGTCTGTAATACACTCAGCCTGTTCCTCCGCACTCTAGAGCAGCATTGCTTTAATGGGACAATACTGACAAGGTAGGGATTGGCTCCATCTATATTATGAAATGGCATGACCTGAATGTACACTGCAGCTGTAGAGGTTACATCTACGGCACCGGCAGAGATTTATCTCAATAATGGCGTTAAATTTGTTATACAATGGTCATAATGCTCTACTTGTCATTGTCATTATGAAATAGTTGGTGTATTTGTGGCATCTGATTGCTGTGAAGGTCAAGGGTCAGGGCAAGCCAGGGCAGAGCAGTGAAAAAGCCCACAGGCTGAATTATGAAACTACTGCAGTATAGCCACAAGCTTCAATGAAATCCCATTACGAAGAAACAACTCACATAAACATGTCATTGGATTTATGCAGATCGTCAAAGAAAATGTATTTGAATGTCTGTAACTTCTAGAAATAACTCAATCCTAGAAAAACATTAAATCTCCATTTTGTAAAATTTAGGCTTCTAGCAGCTGGCATTTATCCTCACATGGCAAAATGTTGACCCCGATAACACAACTTTATTTCAGAACGTACAAAGGGCACAGATCATGTGTGATGCAGCTCAAGATAAACCCGAAATCCTAAGGAGATTTTGAATTTAAAACTTGAGGGTTGATTTGAGGTGACTTACTCCCATAAAATGAAAGGGTGGCCTGGGACTCAAGAAGAACAGCTTTGAGAAACTCAACATGAAGCTCCTGCAACATTAAGCCAATGTTGATTTGTAATTACATGAGATAAGAAGATGAGTGGAGCTTTGCTGCATGTCTTGACTAAATGAGAGAGGTTATTTGTGTTCCAGGGGGCACGGGATGATACACTCATTTTACAAGCTTAGGCCACTGCGCTGTCTGTTCAGAGCATCAGGGACAAGGGAGGACATATCCCTCAGTCCCTCTGTGCTTCCATGTGCTAAGAAATACACGTGTAATTAAGAATAAAAACACATTAGCAAGCGCGGGCATGTGTAATGACGGGTTGACAAAACGTTATTTTTGGCTCATCGGCTCGCCTTTGTTGCCTGAAATACACAATAACCTACATTGTCATGAGGCCGGTTACAACCCCGGAGACGTTTAGTAGTCAGCGTCTGAGTGTGTGTTAGTGTGTGAAACAGAGAGAGGCGGTGGCAGCTGAGGCTACTGAGTCAAGCAGAAGGCTTTGGTTTTAGATCTGACATTCCAACATTAATGCAGCTGAGGGAACGACGAGAAAGGATGCAGTAAAATATAGATTTCAAGTGACACTAAGTGATAAATGAAGAAGAGAAGACAAAGAGGAGAGCTGAGGGGAAAATGACAAATGACTGGCAAAATGACAGTGTAGTCCAGACTGAACTGACAAACAAGTTTCCCTGTGAATTTTAAACTTACTGGATTGAACCAAGAGCGAATGAAAGAGGGTGTTAGGAAGAAACAGCTTGTGCAGTGAAATCACTTCTTGCTGTAGAAACTGATAAGGTTTTTTAATTAACTTCTGAGACCTGGGCTTCATTTAAAAGCATTAGAATGGCAATTTGACAGCATACAAGCCTCTCATGACATGAATGGTAAATGAATATAAGCATGAATGTTAAACAACATCATGAATGCTGAATGATTCAGCTCAGTCTGATGCTCAGCATGGACTGATACATTTTCCGAGTAGACATGCAGATTAAAGTTTTTCCGGTCAGATAAGCATAATTCCAAGCAGACTGCAAATTCAAAGGTTAAAGTTTCAGCTGACTTTGACACCTAACTCATTTGTCCACACAGATTTTTCTGTTTGATACTGGTCAGATGAAAACACGTGTTCTTGTATCAAACTGATCCATGGTTCAGATTGTTATTCTATAATTCTATGGTATCATTACAGTGGCAATGAAATGAAAAGAAACCAGACTGTAAACATGTTTATTTCTGATGTGAAGTTGGGTATTCTAATACTGGGGTCTATAGGGATTGACTCAGTTTTGGAACCAGCCTCAAGTGGCCATTTGAGGAACTGCAGTTTCTGGCACTGAAGAATCAGAGGGACAAGAAGAAGAATCAGAGGGACAATCCCCTTTATTCGTCACACACAGATACATATCATGCCCACACACGCCCATGCACTGGTGAAATTTAACTTTCGCCTTTAACCCATCCTGGTCGTCCTTCCTCCGCGGCAGACCAGGAGCGGTGGGCTGCCATCCAACCGGCGCCCGGGGACCCAGTTCCTTTGTCACCATTGGTCATTGATCTTCTTGCATGTTTTTAGTGGGGGTATATTTTATGGAGGATACCCCAGGTGAACACGGGGAGAACATGCAAACTCCACACAGAAAGGCCTTTTTCCCCAAGCAGCAGGCACCGAAGGCATGGTGGAGGACACACCCCCGGTGCCTGCAGCGAGAATCGAACCCTTCTTGCTGTGAGGCGACAGTGTTGCCACCGTGCCACCGTGCCACCCTGATGCGATACCTTCATTTTTTAGCCCTGTACTAAAGCTATGTCACGTAAAGGTCTTTAGTATGTTCATAGTGTGAAATCAAAACTAACAGGATCAAGTGTGTACAGTGTTACAAAAACATGAACCCTGATTCAGACCTTGGTTTGGACTTTCAGGTGGGAAAACACGTAAATCAATTAGGTCAATGTAGGACAAGAGGAGAAGCTTTAAGAGTCTGAGCATGGAGTTTCTGCAAATTAAAGCCAAAGATAAAATGTTGAATGCAGTAGAAAGTAAGATGAGAGATGTATTTTATGACGGGCCACAATCCATATCAGTCTGCAGCAGCAGTTTGAGATCCGAATCTGTCACACGCATACACATTGTCACAGGGTCTCACTAGGACAGCCTGTTATTTTTTCCCTCATTAATTCCTCTATTTGGCCAAAGCAGTACTCAGCAAGTTGCAACGTGCTCACAGCTTCAGTCGTGCTCATCAGATTGTGTGTGTGCACGTGTGTGTGTGTGTGTGTGTGTGTGCGCGCATTGGCCAGACGGCTCAGCTGTTTGTTTCAAAGTCGTTGGGCATTTGAGGGAGTTGTGTGGATAAAAGTGGAAATGAAAAAAAAAAAAAGGACACCTGCTTTTTATGCAGGGCAGGAAAGTAGACAGAGTTAAAACTAGACACGAGAGATTAAGAGGAAATCTAGGGACAAAACTGCAGCTAGACCATACACCATATGCCCCATGGCCATTATCCACTACTTCAGTCTATCTTGCACTCATGTGCACCCCATGGATTTTCAAAGCTCAACTTAGGTAAACAACAAGTGAAGCAGACTATTAAGCCTTTTATTTTGCTCCTCATTTCCAGATTAATTAATGTGGAATAAACATTTATTTTTTTTTCAGAAGTACATGTGGATTCAGAGTAATTCATTGAGGAAAATGCACTCTACACTGGCTTAAAGCGATACTCCACCCAAAATGTGACGTTTTAGTATTAAACTCTGACCTCGAGGCTTGAAAGGCAGATGCTTCAAAGGAGTAATTTGACATTCCGAGAAATACACCAAAGATGGGAGTGGATTATTTTTATTTTAGTATAAAGAGTGGAAGCAAGGACAAATAGCAAGTCTGGCTGGCTCCAAAATAAAAATCTATCTATCTGAACTTTGGACTGCTAGGCCAGCTGTTTCCCCCAGTTTCCAGTATCTATGCTAAGCTAATTGTCTCCTAGCTGCATTGTTAATGCACAGTTGTCTTGACTTTTCATCAATTGTTAAGACTTTCTGCTGTTTCTGACTATTTCTGCCACTGTTGTGATTGCAGAGGCTCACTCAGCTCAAACTGGAGCACAGAGGAAGAAATCTGTACGAGGAAAGTCGAGGGAACCAAAGCAAAACCCAAAAATCTCAGAATATCAACAAAATACTCTCAAACTGAAAACTTGACAGACCATTTGCAACAGATGAACTGACAAAGACAAAGGGATGCTGACTTATATAGACTGGGGGGAGGACCTAATTAGACACAGGTGAAATGAGTCAGACAATCACAAGGGCGGGAAAATACAGGAAGTAAAGGAAAATCTGGCACATGAGGGAAGACGTCAAAGTAAAACAGGAAGTGACAAAACTGAAAAGACCAGATCAAAACTTCAAGATCAAGTTTTCGGCTGTTCTGCTAATATTGTTTATTGTGCCCGCTGTGAAGCTTCTCGTGAGGCCATACAGAAAAGGGCCTGTGTGAATTCATAATTGATAATCAGTGGAATGCATTGGCTGCAAAATCTGTGTGTGCAAATGGAATATTGTTGGTTTGGACATCAGGGCTCAGTAGCACGGTGTGATGTTGCTCCACTGGTGTTGCTGGATTGATTTTGAATGTGATTGTACCCTTAAAGTGTTCTGATTGGCATGCAGAACGTACTGTTTAGCATCTGAGCAACATCTTAAGTTAACATGCTAAAAAAATATCTGCATGGAAATTGCCACTTTTAGCCAAACAAGCACAGATTTGTCACATCCTCATGCTGATGAGCTTCTGTGCTGAGTTATGTACCAGAGTCATCCTGACCTGACCTTTATGTTGGGAAGTAAACATGTTTTTTTTTTTTCATGTGTGGCATGAATAAATGAATACATGCATGAATTATGGAACGGCGGTCACACTGAGTGCTGTAGGTGGTTGTACTGTATGTGTACACATGACCTGCATGTGTGAACATGAATCACATGAGAACAGATTGAAAGATATGTCCAACCTGATGGTGTGTGCGTGCATGTGTGTTTATTCACATGTGCATCATTGTTTGTGTGTGCATATGTGAACCTGTGGTGAACTTATGTCACGAATGTGTCACGTTTTTGACAGCAGACGTGATTAAGACAAGCTTGTCCCACATGTCTCACATGCCACACGTCAGCTAATGTTGGCAGTGTCATGTGTGGGCTTTTAACGTGTCGTTAGTGTCTTACGGAAATTATAAATATTAGAAATGTTCACTGTGTGTGAGATTCAGAAATGTGTTATTTTTCCTTCTATTTCTTCTGTTCTTGTTAGTTAGAGTGCCAATTTGTAGTTGATGGTCTATTAATTACACATAATTTTGCATATATAATTGAGGAGTTTTACTTAATGATTAAAAATGTTTCGCTGCTGCGTTCATAAACAATAAAGATGTAAGCAAACCTTTAACAGCAGCAGAAAACAATGAATTCAGCACGAAAGTTTAGTCTTGACCTTGAAAGTTATATTTTGACCAAACAATCCCAATTCAAGGTGCAGCTCAAGAGAAGAAAAACAGGAGACCTTGACCTGTCAATTAACTTGGAAGTGAGTGAATTTTGGTCTTAGGTTGACTTTTGTTTTCATATCTGGACAGACTGTGCCTTTGAATGCTTGAGGGAAATTATTTTCTATTCTTTGGTAACACTTCTACCCATCAATCATAGGAAAAACATACAAGAATAGATCCAGATGTTATACGTCACAGATAGTGCGTCATTGCATGGGCTGCATCACAAGTGTTACCTGAGGAGACAGAACAAGTTGTTGTCGTCAGAAAGGCAAAAACTGCAGAACAAAGACTGGAGGCCGTCACTCTGGAAATCCCGCAGATAATCTGGTGATTAGAGGATAAGAAAAGAGGACATGGTCCACGTACAGTTCCACCACTCTGTTTGATCAATTAGATCTAAATCCATTAAGTCTATCTGATACCTCGTCTGACCTTAAGAGCCGCCCCACGATATGATACACTTACACATTAATGGACGCATTTAGACAAAAACACTCAGAGTACACACCCGACAAATGCAGCTCTAATCATGGTGTAATGATATCCTACCCTTGGGCGAACGCACACTTCAATAATACATGAGCATATGAAAATACAGCCACATGTGTGACGGTGCATCATGTATAAACTGTGTTTTTCTAATGTCCTGACCCGACAAGCCACACAGGGGACAGGGGATGGATCAAACCACACTTTAAATTTCCATGTTTACTCTGCAGTCTTAAGAGTTCCATGAATGAGTCTTTCATCTCCGGTATGTATTTAAATGCTTGTGCAGTCTTACACGAGTATTATGTGGATGTATGTGTCAGACAGGGAGACAGAGTAAATATAACCCTCCCATCTGTTAGGGCCGTACAGATGCTGTCTCAGAAATAGAGGATTACTGCTAAACTTAGAGAGGAGGGGGACATGTGATGAGAGGACGAGGGCAAAGCCAGGCAGTGACTAACACCAAAAGCATAAATCTGGGGGTGACCGACAGCGTCAGAGCAGCCGCTCGGAGGCAGGATGAGAAAACGGAGAGAGGGCAAAGCAGGCAGAGCAAAGTTGTGATGGGGCCAAGCACGTTGCATCCATGTGAGGAACGAGGAGTCAGAGACAGGGACAAATAATGAGGATGAGGCGAGACAGACAGAAGATGTAAAGAGAGAGATCTGTGGCATTTGTCTCATCAAAGCATCAGATATGATTGGTTAAAAACATCCCACAATGTAATAAAGTCAGATGTGGTGATGTGGTTGTTGGTCTGTAGGGAGGAAATGTATTCATATCCGCCTGAGTGTATGCAAAGAAAATTACTTTTCCTGTAAGTGTGTCAGATTTCATCTCCAGCAGGGTCAGTCACTCATCACAACAAATCTGCAGGGTTTGTCGGAGAAGAGGAATCTAGCCTTGTGAGAAAACAACGGAGAGGTCGTCACGTCACAAAGCACCAGCTTTATTCGTTCAGCATGATGGTCTTTAGGCGTAGCTGAATTTACTCGGTCCTTCAAGTAAAAGATGTAGAGAGGCTGCAATCAAACTCTCATTTGTTTTGCGTTTGTCAGGTGGAGACACAACATTGCACTGGTGCCACTGGTTTGCCTTTTCATGGCTGATTGCAACGAAAAGTTCAACTTCAACTTCATCTGCTCACAGTGTGAATGTGAAGGAGCGAAGACGTGTGCAGACTGTGTTACTTTAAAAGGGCATGGAAGACATTTTGTGAAATGGCAAATATCTTAAATCAAGTAAAATCAAAAAAGACAAGCAGTGTGTGCATTTTTTTTGTGCTGCAGTTTGACTTGAGTCAGTTTCTGCTCAGCCGTGATGGCTTTCAACACTCATGATAAATCCTTTCCTCTGTTTACTCCTGAGAACTCACGAGGAAAGGTCCAAGGTTGATGAAATGTGAAATGTTTTACAAACTGGTTATTTAATATGGAATGGAAAAGCAGAAATGCATTCATATTAAAATAACACAGATTATTACTTCAACCCTAAGGCTTTCACCATGAGACTTGAGAAATGGAATGATCGGCATCAGTGATCAGTGATGAAATTGCATCGCTAAAACCCGGTGGGATTCCTCCGTGAGAGCTGTTTTGGCGTCAGACAGGCTGTAACCGGAGTTACGGGTCTTGTGTACAAGCAGGGATTCTTCTAAGACCCTAAACATGTGTGAGGTTTTTGCAGAGGGGGAAAAAAAAGTACAAGAACAAGTTTTAGAAGAAAAACATGGAAGAAAACTAGTTGAACATCAACTTTTCTTTAGAAGAGTCATAGAAAACTGTTGCAGGAGCCCCTGTTGTCCTGCAGTTATCTCGGTGATATGGGGGAGTGCTTGCCTCCATCAGAAGCTTGATCAGCCACACCTGAGTGTAATCACCACACAGATGCAACAATTAAGCAGGTGGGTGAGGAGGTTTTCTGAATTTGGCTCCAGGTGCCACAACGTGACATCAGTGACTCAGCTGGCTTTCACCTTCACACTGGGACGCACATGATACATGCCACATCCACGCATGTGTGCATACATGTTGACGCAGTCACGCCTTATGTTCGGTGGAATGCCTTGACCTGAACAGCAGGTTATTCAAGGTTTATTGACTGAATGAACATGCAGACACACTGGCATGTTAATGTAGCATTATTTTTTCAAGCGGGAGCCATAAGGCAGAGTAGGAGGGCTTCCCTTGCCTCGTCGCTGCGTCAGTCACAGGGCTCATCGCCACACAGGCGTGACTCAGGGAGCATGGGGAGCAGGGCGTGTGTCAGCACGGGGATCATCTGTTTCATATGTGCTGTGGTCGCTCTGCTTATGTGTCTTTGGGCGTTGCAGATGGATGGGCGTGGGGTGACTGATGTTTTCTAAAATATCAAGGCCATATGTTAAAGAAAAACAACAATGTATGTTATATCCACTTGGTTTATTTGTGCAGCTCAGGTCAGTGGTTCCAGTGGTACACGTAATTCACCAAAGTAATCACACATCACGACAAAGCTCCAGGTTTAAAGAAGGTGACTCGAAAAAGATGGCAGCCCAGACTGTCCATTTTAAACAACTACCACGACTTCAACTTCAACTACGTTCAGCTTTGACCAAACATACTTGTGTGCACTCACATTTTTCTTATGTAAAGCGGCATTATTAGGATCATTATGGGTGTGCTTGCTTTTCTTATAAGTCATTTTTATTTACAACCCTCATTCCCAAAAAGTTGGAATGTTGTGTGAAACAGAATAGATTTTTGATGTAAACTCAATTGTAAACAGACAACATGTCTAATGTTTCATCTCATCAGCAGCAACTAAAGACTGTGGAATGCTCCAAAAAAAAAAACCCTGTTTGGATCATTCCACAGGTAATCAGGTTCATTGGTAACAGGTGATAGTGTCATGATTGGGTCTGAAAGGGGCATCCTGGAAAGGCTCAGTTGTTCATAAGCAAGGATGGAGCGAGGTTCACCACTTTGTGAACACATGATTGTATGAAGGATATGACTACATGGGCTCAGGAACACTTCATAAAACTGTTGTCTGTAAACACAGTTTGTTTGCAAGTGATTGTATTCCCTTTTATTTACGTTTTACACAGCATTTCAGCTTTTTTGGAATCAGGGTTGTAGAGAGGCCAGTATCAAATCAATATTTGCTCGAGGGGTTTTACAGTCTGTGCAGCACACTTTCAAATAAAACCCATCAAAACTGTTCACAACCTGTATAATTGTCTGACCATGTGTGTTTGTTGTCTGTGAGCTACAAAAATAACGCCAAAGTTGACATAAATCATGATTTTATCTTAAATTCTTAAGTTGTGAGACATTTTAGGCGGCCCGTGTCAGCTACAGTGTGCAGGCTCTGTAGCTACGTCACAATCCTTTAACACACAGCTGGAAATGGAGCTCAGTGTTCCTCACTTTCTCCTCTACAGTCCTTTTGTTCATGATTTAGTAAGGATGAGTTTCTTGGGCAGGAAAGGCATTTTGGTTAACCTAGGATGAGAGCCTGAGTTTTGTATTGGTGTTAAAATTCATAATGCCGAATAGACAGTTAATTGTAATGTGAGACGTCCTCACAAAAGAGTAAAAAATGATTAGATATTGGTAGAACAAGCCTACTGTAAATGGTTTCATGAGCGCAAGCTTGCCCAAGCATAACATTGGTTTTGTGGTAAAACAAACACAATCAGAGAAGGCAGAAATTCTTCTCTTCAGCCTGACTCATAGTGATAAATGAAAGCAGACAGAAAAGCAGCCTTGAAGTTGGTGACTGGAAGACCCTTAGTTTGAACAGTCATTTGTTAAAGCCTCCAATGGATGGTTGTTGCATAAGTTGTCATTGTTTGGTATGTGAGCGTACACGTCCTTGCCCTCCACAGACATGTTCCACCTTTGGGGGAGACACAGCAAACCCTCCCCGTGAAATCACCTGCTTCGACATGCTACAAATAAACAGTTATATCATAACCCGGGAGAGAAAATCTGCATGTTTAATCCCAATGACTCCAGTTACACAATGGCCATTGTGGCTTTAATGGATTTATGTTTTCAGATAAAGGATTACAAGGCAGAGGCATTAGGGAGCAGCACCTCTGCTCAACGAAGCTGTGACTGAACAGCGGCACCAAGTGGTCAGCTTTGGCTACTGCATGTAGACATGTTTAAAAAAAAAAAAAAATTTACCCAATTTGTTTGTCAGACTGGCATATTTCTGTAAAACTGTGATGTAGTTGCATCAGCTCAAACTCAGGAAGCTTGAACTAAAGAAAGATGCATCAATTAACTATTCATGTGAGTTCCTGATGGGTTGAATTTTAACCCACTGACAATAGTGAGCATGGTGAAGAATAATGACCTGAGGGAGTGTTTTGACTGTTTCAAAAATCCGACAAAAATGTCTGAAAGCTTGATGTCATCCTGAAGTGAGTCAGCGATTGTCGGAATAGCAGACTTAATGTTGCCAGAATATGTTTTTCTGGGTAGTGCCAGTCATAGCGCTCAGCACCCGAGTTCACTTTTCAGATCCTAATGATGTCTGATTCACTGCCTGGGATGATGATGTGTCTGTTTGCAAATGGAAATGATGACTTTTCTGAATCATTATATCAGCAAGATGACAAGGACACCAGTTTATTGTACAATAATTCATTTCAGTGTTATTAAAACTGGACCACATACCTCTGGACCTGCTGTAGTACCATTTACAAGTGGACCATGTGTTTTAACAGATGGAGCCAAAACATGGACTTTGTGATTGTAAAAAGACAAGTGACATTATCTATTTATTGAGGATCAAACACTTCCTGTAGAGCCCAAAGTGGCTGCAAAAAGTTTGTAGTTTCATTCTTTACAAAGGCTGTAAAACTAAAACTGGAGCAGGGCTGCAAGTAATGATTATTTTAATTATTAATTCTGAAGATTATGTTCTTAATATATTGATGAATCATTTTTTGTCTTAATTGTCCTAAAGCCTAAGGTGACAGTTTAACTTGCATAATTTAGAGGCTTGAACCTGTGACTGTTTGGTGATTTGCTTAAAGAAGACTGAAGCAACTAAAAGATTAATAAACTATATGCAGATTAGCGTTATGTTGATCAAAAGATTGATTAACTGATACTGGTTAAAGACTGGAATGTAGCAACCATACAGACAACAGAGACCTGGCTTATGCTGCAGGACTGCTTTGTAAAGTTTCTTTGGATACTTTGATCATTTCTTTTTGTGTATTGGAGTCCAGTGAAGCTGCCTTGCTCCATGAAGAAGAGCCAACATTTTGCAGTCCCATTTCAAGCCTACAGATTGAGTGTTACATATTCAAAAACTGGAGTTTGTGTAGAGTATCACTTTGTTTCATATCAGATTTAAAATACTTTCCTTCCAAAACTCCAACCTCAACTTGCATGACTTTGCAGCCAGCTCTCATCTTTTATCAAACAACTTTTGTCTTTCAAACTATATATCTTCTTGCTTTACAGTACCTTTCCAAATGCTGACCTCTATCTGTCCATCTTCTTCCTCATGCTGTCCTGTCAGTCAATCGAGATTACCTGCTGTATGACAAAGACCTGTTGCATAAGATCACAGACAGTGAGCCTGGCTGCACTCAGCAGCAGGTTTATCCCTCCATCGCCCAGTACAGACATACAGGTACACACTGCTGGCCTGTCCCATTGTCATTCAAATGTTGGGCTGGTGATTGAAGCGCTTATCTCTCCTAATCGGAGCGTGTAAAGGTATTACTGCTGAGGGAGAGCGTCGCCACACCAACTTTGATATGGAAAATCACATCTGTGAGCTCCCAAACAACATTATCTACAGAGAACTGAATATACCAGGTAAAACCTTTCCTGCAACCCCTCCATCTGTTGTCTTGGATTAGCTCCATGCTTGTTCCCTTTTTTTCAGATCCTCAAAGACAGAGGGAGCAGGGAGGGCGAGGGGGGATTAGAAAAGGGAGGCAAATAAAGAGCCGAACACACATCTTGTTAAAAGTAAGATTTGTAAGCTTATTATTTTGTTATCATGATCATTGTTATAACCTCTGTTATGGTTTGTTCAGTTTACAGTTTATTTTCAAGTTCATTTAAAGTCATTCCAGTCGAAGGTAAACATGATTGTAATTGTTGTTTCCAACACTATTAAATGCTTTTTTTTGTTTTGCCAGACAACACTCCATCACACTCTTTCACTCATACACACATGGAAAGAGCGGAAACAAAGGGGCTCATTCACTCACCCAATCATTCATTCACTCAGTCACTCATACACACACACGCACAAATACACACTGACACCAGTGCACACACAAAGACAGACAGCATCTCATGCTGAAGCTCCTGCACACAGACATGAAGTGATTAACAGAAATGAGCTGTGATACTTATTCTCCCTGACACACACACACACACGCGCGCGCGCACACACCCACACACACACACATAGCACACACACACATATTCAGATGGGCACACACTCATCCACACATACACACTTTCTTGCTCTCGTGTCTAAGTTCTTAAGTGCAACTTCCTGAAGAGTGATTTACCCTCATCCCTCCTGCTCCACACCAAGAGCCATATATACACCTGGGCTGGTTCACACACTGTATCGTCATGCACTCAATGATGCACCAAAACTACATGAGCCGTGTTGGTTTCCATATCTTGTCTGGGTGACAACTGACACACACCTTTGAAAAAAAAAATGACTACCAAAGTACAAGCACACAACTTCTTCAGAATAAAATCCAATATATCAGTGGTCCCAAACCTGGCTGACTGGACCCCCCAAGGGATTACAACGCAAATGTAACAGATCTTAAGATGATTATGCAGAAGAAATAAATTCCACCACACAATATCGGCTTTATTTCAGACTTTCTTGTCGTTCTTTCAGTCTTTTTTGAGACTTACTGGATCATTTTACCTGATCAGGAAGTATAAACATCCTTTGGCTGAAAAATTGTTTAGAGGGTGACGTATGACTTTCTCCAAAAGTGCTGCATTCAACACACCCCCAATGAGATCTTCTGTTAGTCCATGCCTTAATTTTCATGTTTTTTCATATTTTATAACAATTATCCATCACAGTTTTCTGTGAAAGATTTCAAAGGCTTAAGTCCAATTCAAACTAACCCTAGTGACATCACGAGGGTTATTTTCTCAGATTTACAAAAGCTCCCTCCAACGCCACAGAAGACATTCAACAACTGTTTCCACAGTCCAATCATACAACGATAACTCATCCCAATGTGTGAGCAAGTGTCTCTTAAAAGGGGTCACAAGTAAAAAGGGTCGGGAACCACAGATGTACACGATTTTTCAAAGCTGATCTTTCTAGAAATCATATTCCACAAGAGAGCTTGACCTTAAAGTTGAATAATCAGTTGGCTAAGAGACTCAGAGAGTGCAGCCCAAGTTTACATACGGCTCAATCCACCCAGTTTTCCCACTTTTACACCCCTGTCTCCCCCCTCAAGATAACCAAAAAATTCACCACAGCGAACTCAACAAAATAACAATATAAACATAAAAAAAAAAACAACAACAAGGAAACTGAGCTTCAAGTTTGTAAAAATGCTTACATCACATTCCACCTTGGCAAATTTCAAGACATTGGAATTCCATTCTTTGTCCATTACGACATTTACACGAGTACTTGAACGTCTCACATGCCGGTGGGTGAGCAGCTGCGTGACCCGGTCGGCCAGCAGCCAGCTCGCAGTCCATCATCGTCTTCATTATCATTATAATCAGCATCACCTTCATCATTGTTATCAGCTACTATGGTAAGCCATGCCCTACTAGAGTCCATCGTTGGCAGGGTGGGGTAACCATGGTGAATAAGGTGCTAGTTGCTATGGAAACGCTATTCTGCAGCAACCGACTGGTCCAGATGTTTGAGCTTTGATTTGCCGTACCTCCCCACCAAAGCACTTGGTTTGTATGTATTACTTGTTGCTTTAGTTGTGTTTTGATTTTTTTTTTTTTTATTTTGCATTTTCGGACTCATAAGATGTACAGTATGTGGATGTATTTTCAGACTGTTAGTACCATTGAAAATAGTCTCTCTCGCTCTCAAACACGCACGTGTGGCACACTCAAGCGTATGTTTTGTCACTCATGTGCACACAAACACTCATACAGTAACAGAAAACTGTTCACATGTGGCATCTGACAAATGGGTTGACAGAGAAGAGGCTGGCGGAGCGAGGCTGCTACACCAGCACCGATCAGTGGAGAGCTTCCTGTTGTCCCGGGCTTGGATCTGCTCATAGATGCTTGTGTGTGTGTGTGTGTGAGTGACTGTCCTCCCTCCTTCATCCCTCCTCCCTGGTCTCCTCTGAGCGGGTGCAGTCGGTTGAGAGGAGGGCAGTATTGCTGAGTGTATCCATGGCTGCTCCGTAGCCATCGTGTGCTTCGTTAACCTCGGAGATGACAGAGGACTAACCGAGTACTTCAAAGACAGGACAGAAAAGTAACACAGCAACTTACAACCCCGGTCCCGAAAAAGTTGGAACAGTGTCAAACATAAATAAAACAGAATTTGCAAATCCTTTTTCACATATACTCAATTGAAAACAAAGACAGTGTGTTTAATGGTTTACCTCATCGGCTTCATTGATTTTTGTAAGTGTGGGCTTATTCTGAGTTTGATGCAGCAACACGTTTCAAACAAGTTGTGGAAAAAAAAAAAAAACCCAGTAAATGAACAGGTACACAGGGTCACTGCTAACAGGTGATAGTATCATGATTGTGTATAAAGGGGGCATCCTGGAAAGGCTCAGTCGTTCACAAGCGAGGATGGAGAGAGGCTCACCACTTTGTGAACACATGACTGTATAAAGGAAATTACTGCATGGGCTCAGGAACACTTGAACTGTCAGTAAACACAGCTTGTTATTTCCGTTTTACAGTGTCCCAACTTCTTTGGAATCTGGGTTCTATAACATCAACAAACCCTTGCGGTATCCATGTCAATGGCACATCTACAGTAAATTCCTCCCACCTTTTCTTCCCCCAGTGATTCATCATTTTAAATGCTCTGTATTTCCCCCTGACCCCGTCCCGGCTCGCTTCATTAGAGACGTGCTGGAAACTGATGGTGAACATAGGATGACACAGCAGAGTGGAGATGGAAACTAAAACGCTGGCGTCTGGAGTCCCAGGGTGTGTTTATGAACTATCAGCTACTTTGACTAGTCTCCTACACGGGACCTGCGCAGTTTGTCAGCTGGCTCCTTGTTTCCCTCCGTGGACTGGGACAAGTTCCCAGCATCAAGATCAACAACGACAACAAAAAAGGCAATTTCAGTTCAGTTCTGCTGAAATCTATTTGATTCAGTTCATTTGAGTTCAGTTTAAGTCTTGTTGCAAGAAACTATGGCAACTAGCCCTAAGGAAGTGTTTCAGCCAATCAGATCCAGGGGAAAGTCCTCAAATGGTTTTCAGTTGGGTGGGTGGATTTGATGCTTTTTCTTCTTTTTATTAGGATTTCAGCCCCGCCTCTCCTGTTGTATGAATGCTTTGTGTGGTGTGCATGATTCAACAAGCTCAACCTGTGGCCTGTTCAGACACACACACACACACACACACACACACATATAGACACACACATACACACTCACACACAGTCGAGCACACCTGCATCTGTATGCACAGGCTGACTTTAATGCAACATAAGGTTCAGTCTGTGTCACCGAGTGCCTGAAGGTCTTTCAACTCCACCAAAACCACACACCTTCAAACACACAGCTGTACACACACACACACACACACACACACACACACACACGCGCACACACATTCATACCGTGATGCTTGAAAACTCTCATTTCTTGCTCCTCTTGCCTTTTGCTCTATTTGTGGTATCTTAATTCTCTTCTCCTCTCCTCCCGACTCCCCCCCATCCGCCCCCTCCCCCCCCTCTCCCACCCACTGATACTGTACACCCTCCCAAGGCTAGTTGGCATGGTGACGCTGATGGGATGGCCGTTGCTAGGAGATGAAGAGAGCGGCCAGAAGGAGCATCGTCATGGTGAGGAGAAGGCGATCCCTGGATGGGCTGCTTCCGCTGACGCTCTTCTCCAGCTTGGGAACAAACGGGTTAAATTCATCTGGAAACACAGAAGCAGAGAGAAAGAAAGGGGAACAAATGAGGGAAAGTGACGTCTTTACATCAATTCAACGCAATGAGTGTTTTTTTTCTCTACTCTTTCCAAACTTATTAGAATTTCATATTTAGGTGTGAGTAAGAGTATAATTAGTTTTGTGACGTGTGTATTTATGTTTCCAGCCTTGGTACAGTTGTGGCAGTGTGACAGTTATACCGGTTCTCCCACGAAACCACTGTCCAACGGCTGCTTTCTGTATGCAGTTTGAGCAGCCACATGTGCAGGCTACGAATGTGGATCGTGATATGGAGTCATCGTATTTCTACAACCGGCCATGTTTTGTCGCTACTCAGCTTTAAGATGTATGGCTTTTATCCCGCAAAGGCCAAAGCTCTCGCAATCTTGCAATTTTGTGGAAAGTGAAAAATAATTTGTCTATCCACCATGTGATTTCACATTCCTTGGCTCTTGCCACACCCGTTCACCAAGTTTCATGAAATTCAGGTCAGTCGTGTTTCCATAATCCTGCTGACAAACCAACAAACAAACCAACTGAACTGAAAACAACCTCATTGGCGTCGTTAAAGATAAGTTTATCTGTTGTTCTAATTGTGCTCTAATCTGCTTACACAGCACGGCTTTTACTAAAACATGACCACATTTTTTAATGAGGCAGACTGAGAAAAAGGCAGCTTACAGCACAGAGCCAGACTCCCATTAAGACATGGTGAGTCTGCTGCAAAGACAACGCAACACAGTGCCACGGCTGACTGCTGCAGCTGTTATCAGAGAGCTCTTATTGTTCTAATAAAGTGACACATTCCCAGTCACACACTTGCATACTTTTACACACACACACACACACACACACACATGCCTTGTATATACTGTAACCCCCCTCCCTCCAGTCTCCCTGTATATACACCTGGCAATGTCCTAAAAATAGTTGGCGGTCTTTTGTTTTGTTGAGGGCAACACAGCGAGCATTGATGTCTAGTCAACGCGCAAAAGCCACCAGACAGTTTGCTGCATGCCTGCACTTATGAGACACACGTGCGGCCAGACACACCCTCTGTAGTCAGTTGATTAATGACACTGGAGGCAGACAGGAGCACAGTTTTCTGTCTATACACGGGACAGATGATGCTTATTATGAATTATTGTGTTCACGGTCAGATGCCGTCCAAGTGAAGCGCGGATGTTCCACTCGGCGCCATATCTAACTCCAGAATATTTCCAGCTGCTCTGTGGGTCACACAGCAGAGTAATGACATGGCTGACACCTGGTTTTAGAGATGGCCTCTTTTGGTATGGTCTGCTGGCCAATCTAATGAGGTCTATGCAGCAGCGGCGCTCAGGTTAAACGCTTTGACCGCTTTGTAAGCGAGCATGCAGCGGAGGGGTCAGGACACTGTTACTTTGGCACTGACTGACAGAGAAATGCGGTTTTGAAGACACAAACAGAAGACTGAGGAGCATTTCGCGAAACTGGTTCTGAAGTGTGGCTCTCCTAATCGCCTCATTACACACATACACACTTGCCCACAGTCTCTCACCGACAGCCACAAACACATAATCATTGACGCGCATGTTTGGCGCGATGTTTGTGCAGGGGGGCATGTGACGTTCATCATGACCTTCTGACACGTTCCAGAGCCAAACATCAGCTCACACGAGGAAGCCGTGTGTATCACTGTGTCCGTGTGTGTACGTGTGTGCATGTGGGTGCGCGCCACATTTTGGAGCAGAAAAGCAGGCAAGATCCGGCTGATAATTAGGAAGCTCAGACACCAAGAGGCGTCTATGAAATTGAATGTCATGTTGACAAGAACAAGGAGATATCTTAGGCTTTGACTGTGTTGAGAGTATCTGTCTGTGTGTGAATGTGTGTGTGTGTGTGTGTGTGTGTGAACATGTGTGTCTTTACATTTGAGGTTTCTGTCTGAGCTAAAATAGGAGAATAATTACAGAGCATGTGACACAGTGTGTGCGTCATACTTTTCATAAACATGAAATATTTTAGAATTTTATATTTCTACACATTTTATGCAACATTATACTGAATATGGCAGTTTAACACCGCGGACAGCGTATTTCACATATGACGAGTGATGTGAACAATAAAAACCATTGTACATCGTGATGCAATTCAAGAGTCCCGTCACAACTACTTAATGAAAATAATTATCTTTAATTGCTACTGTCAGAGAGGTGTTGATTCAACTGTGTAGTAATCTTCCTAAAAGTAATAATTTGTGGTGTTCTCACATCAGAACGTCCTCATTAAAGGGTAATTCCAGTCACTTGGGGTTGCACCTCCAAATAGTTGGGGGACTTCTGAGACATAGGTTAGAATAAGAAAGAAAACTGATCTGACAGCATCTTTCATTTGACTGTCTATCAACTCAAAACTTAAAAACTACCGCGGAGCCACAGAAGACAAACACAAATGTTTTTAGATTTGAGGCTGCTACATGAGCTCGAGAACACACATAAAACCACAGTTCATGTGCTAATGACTGATTTACCTTTTACATACATCCCAACTTTTTTTTAATTCAGGATTGCACTAAAAGATACAGTCCGCTGTTCATTTGCACTTCTGGCTCCAAAAAAAAAAAACGGCGGCCTAAATGGCAAACTCAAGGCTTCAAAATGGCCGTGCACATACCGATGGGTGATGTCACGTCGGCTATGTCCTCTACAGCTGTGACACCCGTACCTTAGAGTCGATGCCTAATTGACTCATCAGCTGGCACTGCTGGTATTAATTAACTGGTTCTTGATGCCACTTCCTGATGGTTTTGAAGTAAAACAGGAAGCTTGAAACTTTGTTTTAAACATTAGCGTGGTACAAAGCATATATTTGTATGATGTATGAAATCTGTATCAGAGGTCAAGTACTGCAAGATAAAATATCAGATGAAACAAACTAGTTTATAAATTACACATTTTACATCATATATGATTGCTGGACCTTCATACGGGATATTCTGAACGAAAACTATTTTGTATTAAAACAAATAACGCGTCTGTTTCTACAAATGTCAATAAAACAGAGGTGATATTAAGTTTGTGCTGCCCTCTGAGACTCAACCTGATGCTGCTGGCAAAGTAACCCACAACACAAATCGCTTAAAGGACTGGTAATTGCTACAATAAACCCCATTAAAGAACAAGCTTCTGATTTTTCCCACTAATGGCCGGACCTGATCGTCAGATGCAGTAACTTGAGCCAACAGGGTGGGTAAATGAGTATCCTCCCACTGAAAGCCGTCAGTAATCACATGGCTGCATGGGGAGCTGCTAGCACCATTCCATCTGTGTTGTAAATGAGATCTAAATGAAATCTAATACTAGAGGCCGTATTCAGGAGGGAACCACTGTTGAGCTGTAGACACTGATTGAAAGGGGCAGCGCCCAGGAAATAAACTGTGAGCAGTGAAGGGGAGAGAGATGGGTGGTTCACGTTATGAGCCTGCAACATTCAGCTTAGTTAAACATTTTCAGACACGGCAATCAGGCAGATTTGAACGGAGCAGTTTGTGTGTCGCCTTGTGTTTGTGTGAATGTGCTGATGTGAACTTTGAATAACGGTAATTAAAACTATGATGTGATGAGTCTAATCGGCAGTCAGGAGGAGTGAGAACGAGGGAGGGGAATAGGAAACTGTACAGCCTCTTTGTTTTCAGTTCTTTTCACAGCTCCCTGCTGATATCCTCACTTCCTCTTGCACCACTTGGGTTATCCTATTAATTTAATTGGCAACACAGCACTACAGGTGAAAGTGACCCATAGGAGCTGGAGTAATTTGTGCTCTGCTATTGTGTCAGCCTTTCACTACATATTAAAAGTATTTTCATGCAGTCCACATTCTTTATCTGCTCAAGTACATCCAATGAAACTGCTCTTGTGAGCAGATAACCGTTGCTTTTCTGTATATTCTGATGTGTCTCACACGCGTACTGTATGATGTTTTCTGTTATTGGAATGAGCATCTTTGGTGTTTCCTGTGTTTATTAATATTTGCAGGAAAGGAAGGAAGTGAATATATGATGAGAATGTATATGTATTGCTCACTGATGTAGTGGCAAACAAAAGTATAGGTGAACTGACTACAATCTGTGTTTCCCATGAGGCAAAAAGAACATGAACAAATACACAATATCATTTTGGAATTAACTTATTTCTTTATTTTAATATGGCTTACATCACTGTGATTGCATTAATGCATACTATAACCTCAAGATTAATATCGTTTTTTGGGGGGGGGGAAATGTTAAAAGAGGGAAAAACTCAATTTCACACATCAAAAGGTGAATAAACTGAATTTTGGCAGCTTTCCCCTCCACTGCATTCCTACTTGTGCTCTGGGAGGAAAAATGGAGGATGGGAATTAAAGGGCGGTGGGATGAGGAGGGCGCGGAGAAAGGAGATGGAGTGAGAGAGAAACAAGATGAAAGAATGATGGAGGGAGGAAAAAGAAGTGAGGGAGAGGCATCTCAACAAACTCGTATGACCTGCGGCCATTCGCCACAGCCAGTGATGAGTTTTCTTATGACAGTTATGAGAACAGGCTGATTTATTGCGCAAGCGCACGCATGCGAGCGTGCGCGCACACACACTGATTAACAGCAGCGCGGCACCTTATTTTACAGGTTACCTTGGAGAAGAGCGTGAACGGCTAGACACACAGGATGATTGATACCCACGAGTCTGGTTGTGTAATGGGAGGCCAAGCTAGCTGTACATGTTATTGTGCTGCTGCGCTGTTGTTGCCATAACACTGAGAAGCAACCACATGATGAACCACATGAACCCATTAGTTTTTAATACCCCCCCCCCCCCCCCCGTACAGAATGTATATGTACCTACCCTAATTTCCACTACGCTATGGGGGATTAATAAAGTGTTATTTTATCTTATCTTATTTTATCTTATCAAGACAGGTTATCCTAATGTAACCTAATAATCCCCTATAAATTTATTGCACAGGTTCTCCCTTAAATCGCTCCCAAATTTCATACAGTTCCAGTGCTAACAGTTTGAGCATAATTCATGCGACTCCCATGATTTCACCAGTTGTGTAATGTTGATGAGACGAACATAAGGGCCAGCTGGGAGCATTTCCTAAGATGTAGCAGTTATCTGCAGAAAATCTGATCAAGTCTTTGCTTTTCTGAATGATTTTTATTTATTTATTTTTTTGGTAACCAACCATGAAACTCTGTGTTCTCTGCTTATCCGAGTGAAAACGGAAGTGTGAAATGAATATGCATGTGGTTGTTTAGCAGGATCAGCAGCTTGCCAAGCCAGCTGGTGCTGTAAAGTTAACTGTGCTGAAGGTCTCTTTTGAAAATGGCACATTTCACCAGTTCATTTCACAATGAACTGGCCACTCTGTCCTCGAATATCAATGATCAGTCAGCTGTCAGTGTCTAATTATAAGGCTAGAGACATGCTATTTTTATTGTCAACAAATCCCATGAAAAGACTTTCCCGTTTTTCTCTTTTATCAAGCCTCATTTTAAAATTTCCCAGTAGGAGTGACTCACTCCAATCTCTCCAGTCTGTGTCCCCTTATTGTCCAGCTGTCATGATCCAAATGAGAGAAGCTCTGAGTCGATAAAAAATGTTGATTTGTTCATTTAGTTCAGCATGTCAATATGTGACCACAGAGCAGCACCAAGTGCTTTGGGAACTTTTTGCTTTCCTGTCAAGCTAGATACAGGCTGTCCTGACTATCTGACTGGTGGAGCTGGTCAGGGCTGAATGCAGGGGCCAATGTCAAAACACAATACTCACGTAAAAGACACCAAAAAAGTAAAAGTAAAAAATATGTCATTTCTGTAACTAAAAACAATAACAAAGGTAGGAGTTGTTGTCTATTCGGCTAAACAACCACCATTGCAACAACATCTATACTACAACACAGGCTGAGTTGTTTTTAGACATTTTAATGAGGAAGTGTTAGTTATTATACTTTTAAAGATACAAATATGTTTTCTATATTTTTCCAGAAATTAACATTTTGAATTAATTCATTAAACTATCATTATAATGAAGCCTGTAAAAGCAGGAAATATCAGGCATAGAATTCACTCCAACGACTATTACAACTGTTAAAAACTAGAGTATGGATTAATGTGCTGCTGAAAATAATCCACAACAAATTCACCTTTTATTCCTGTTGTTTGGGAGGAACTATGGCACCCAGCTGTTTGAGGAAATTGCTGAGCCTTTTTTTAAAAAAAAAACGAAATATTTGTGGCCCATCTTGAAAGATTTGCATCTTCAGCAAAAACAAATTTGTGGCTGTGTGCCACAGACAGGCTGTGGAAATCAGGAAGTAATGAGAGATGGAGTAACACATTGGTTTTAGTCATTTTATGGGATTCGTTGAAAATAGGAAAAAAAAAATGAATAATTATCCTTTAACGTCAATATGGCAGCTTGAAAAGTGTGAATAATATGATTTCTGTGATTTGACACTGATGTGATCTGGACAGAAACATGAGTCAACGTCTGTCTTTATGAATCCAGACGGGCCTGACAGGTGTGTTCCACACTTACTTAACGTCATGTGTGTATAAGGTTAAGTGAGCGTATGCATGACTCACCGATATCGTCAAGTTTTAGGCCTGGTCTAAGCGTGTAGTCTGGTTCTGTAGGCTCTGGCTCATCATCCACGTCAGAGGCTGAAAGACAATGAGTGAGACAGAAAAAGAGGGAGGGAGAGAGTGAAGGTGGAGAGGTGTTAAACCATTGCTCCAAGCCAAAAGATCTTAATTACATCCAACTTTGACATCCTGAGAGGAACATGCGAGAGAGCTGCATGGCGAGGGTGTAGGGGTTAAAAAAAAAAATCCCCAGACAACAAGCCAAAACATCACCAGCAGCCCTGAGAGAAAGAAAGAGCAAGAGGGAGAGAAGAGGGAAGGTGAAGGGAGGGAGATCCAGCTGAAGAGAGGCAGTGTGTGAAAAGGGACGGAGAGCGAAGGAGTGAATGGGAGGAGAGGTTAATACTACAGGGCGGTGGAAGTTAAAAGGACCGGACAGGCCAGGGATCAAAGTCTGTGTGTATGTGTGTGTGTTTGTGTGTGTGTGTGACTGAGGGTCGAGAGATTGAAGGAAGGCAGGAGAGCGAGTGAGAGAGGTTAACACTACATATACATAGCCACCCACTGACCGCACACAGCAATAAATGGATTCTGACAGGGAGCGAGGGAGGAGGGGTGACAGAGGAGGAAAGAGAGAGGAGAGGATGGAGGCGGGGGTGAGGGCCTTCAAAGCTGGAGCTGCTCCTTTCTGCTGCTGTAGAGGGAGAGCAGGACGGGAAAGAAGAAGAGAGACAGAAAAAGAGAAGGAAAGAAAAAGAGGAGCGGGGTGGGGTGGTGGGTGGGGGGGTTCTGTGCTGTGAGTGAAAATGCTGCAGGGGAAACTCAGCAGGAGTATTAATAGCTCTGCCTGTTTCAGACTGTATTTAGATTGTGTACGCATCTGTATGCAGCCAGTGTGTGCGTGCGTGTGTGTGTGTGGGTTTGTGGGGAGCCCGATGCCTGCCAGATGGGTAGAGTGGACAGATGGGTGTAGGTACGGTCTGCAAACAGGTCCGAGCATTGCATTACAGGTCACACACACACACACACACACACACAGTGAGAGACTCACCCGTGGAGCAGCAGACATACACTCGTAGTCTCAGACAGCTGCGGCCGTGGTGATGGGTGGGTGTGGCTGTAAAAACAGAAAAAACGCACAACAGATCAGCATCCTGTTTTCATGTATTCACACGTGCTCATTGCTTTCAGTGATGTGGTCTTTCTTTGCAAAAAGTGGCCGAAGTTGGGTTTTGCTGCTCCAAATGTGCTAAAAGTTTTGTCTGTTCATGTGCTAAGAAGACGGTATTTTTCACCGCGGTAATAATCCAGAGCAACACATCAGAAGTAATGCACCAATCCAAACCACTGGAGCGGCATTAGCGCTGATACTGACCTTGTTCAACAGATTGGAAATTGGCCAGAAGGGACTGTTCCACTTTAAATGTGCAATTTTACACATAACATAGCACTTTGACACAAGTTTACTGTAAAAGTAAAAAAGTACAATCCTTTTGCACAAATCCACTGGTTGTGATTTGCAGCTGTATTTGCTCACACTAGTCAGTTTTGAACTAATACACTTTAATGCAGTCAAATGAGCGACGTGGCGGATGGTTCAAAGCACAGACCTGTGGGAGCAGTGGTTTGAAAATGTCTGGTTGACACATCACTTGTGTCTCCTGCTTTGTGCCTCACCAGACTCCAACATGAAAAACATAAAACCCTAATGCAGCTCATTCATTCAGTGGCCAGCACATTGCTGCCTAGAGGGATTGTTGCACACACAGCACAGTTCAGCCAAATACATTCTCAATTAGCGGCTCACTGAAAGCTTCAGGTGGGGACTTCTGATCTAGAGCACTTTTGACACTCTTGTTTATAACCAAACTGTGGCTGCAATTTCACCATGTTTAGAAGTCGCACAAGGGGAAAACAACTCAAATCAAAATGAGCCAAATCATGTGTAAGACTTCTCTAATTCAGCCGTGCGTGTCTGGACTGTGGGAGAAAAAGTGGACCGCAAAACACCAAACACTTCTGAGGCAGCATCTGGTATCACATGTGAAAATGTGTCACTGGTTTTCATTAATTCATAAAATCTGAATCTTATGTATTTGAGTTAAGTGGACATTTTCAGGGTCCTGGTATAGTGCGTGCTGACTCACTGTCACACTGTCATGGTTTGCTGAGACACTCAAACAGAGGAGAAGCATCGTTTGTGTTATTAGCAACACCTGTGCTTCTTCTACTCAAGTGTCTGCTGATAAAAATGGCCCATTAAAGCTTTGCAGGATTTAAAGAAAAACATACAAAGTAATAAAAACTTCCCTTTAAGTTCAAATTAAAAAAAAAAATGATATCAACGTGATTTGATTATTAAAAGTATTTTTGAGGTTTTGCCTGTAAAAAGCTAAGAAAGATGGAGGCGTCTCTTCGTCGTGATCACTTTTCTGATTTTGGTGTTGACGTGTGCCATCAAACCATGTAGCTTCAATGTGCACTGCACTCATTATATACCCATTTAATGCACGAGACATTTATCCTTGGCCTAAAATATTTGTTTTTAAATGGTTTCACGACAGGCTAAATGTTCATTATTTATACACTGTCATCCTGGCGCGCAAGGTGTTGCGAGTTAATTTGATTAGCTATCAACAAAATGGATGAGGCTGCTTCACTGCAGGATGACATGATGAGATGTGAAACAGCAATTTGTTGTACTGAAATTTCCTGACGATGGACTTCGGCGAATCTGAATGTGAGTAATCATCAAATCCTTTTAACATGTAACATTACTGCTCTAATCTCACTGAACTCTTGCAAGAAGAGCGAGTTTTGAGCATAATTTCCAGTACTGTTTTCATCTATATTTTGAAGACACACACGAGCAGTTGATAGTGAGATGTATTGATATTGGTTATTGGTTTGATTCCACTCACAGATGTAGTAGTACTCCTGTCCGACGTGGAACTCGTAGCCTAGCGAGAAGGCGCTGTAGCGCTGGAACTTCTCCGAGAACTTGATGGGCGCGTGGGGGGCGTGGGGCCGGTTGCACTCCCACCTCTTGAAGCCCAGCTGGGGGTCGCAGTTCCTGTAACCGCGGTAACTGACCATGTAGAGGATGTACTGCTCACCGGTGCCCACCATGCGCTGGCTGTCGTTGTAATGAGGGCAGTAGATGTCCAGGTAGTCGTTGACGTTCACCTGCATCGTGTAGCCCTCCCTGCGCAGACTGGACAAAGAGAGCGGAAGCGGTGAGATGAGTGTCATCATGCATATTTACACCATGACATTTACATTTCCCCCTGTGACATTAATCAAAGTAAACTAATTACATTTCATGACTCTATCATGCTTTACAGGCAATAACTGGTATATTGTGTCTAAACTGCCCATGAAACAAATGAACCATAATTAACCTTGTGCTTTGTAAATTAAAATAAATGCTACCTACATAGCGCTATTCATGCATTGAATGCAGTTCAGTTTGTAGCACACACTGACACACAACGCTAAATAAACATGTCAAAATACAACACACAGGATAAAACACACTCCTTTTAGTTTGTTCCACATTTAGCATGAATGCTGTTAACTGGCCCTGACTCCCAGTTATGTGTGCCACATTTATGGGCTCACACACATGTCACATACATCACTGCAAAGACAACATAACATCTCACATCATGGTGCGGTATGCTGTGTTTCAGATGCATGCTTTACAGCCTGAACGTTCGCCCGGGGTCAAACAAATCTTTGTTTGAGAGTTATTGAGTTATTATTAACACAAAGCAGGTGTATGTGTGTGTATGGGTGTGTATATTTGTGGCTGCGGGGCTGCTGCATGCAGAGAATGCGGAGCTGGCTCTTCAGTATGGACTGTAGGCCCCAGGGCCACAGCTCCTTCTCCTGGTGTCAGCGCAGCGTTGTCCCCTAACCCCAGTGCTCGTACATCAACCTGAGCGCAACGTTGCGCTCACGTCAGCCGTCAACGTCCTGGCCACGTTTCTCTCCCCCCAAAGCTCATATATCAGCGTCAACCCTAAAAAAGACTCGGCTTGACAGGAAGATAAGGTCTGATTCTGTGTCTGGGAGTGTATGTGTGTGTAGTTTGTGTGACAAAGTGAAATAGATTCTTTCCTGACATCCAAAAGCCCTCTTTTTCTCGCCATCACAGACACGAGCCCGTATCTGTGTGACAGAGACAGGTTGCAGTTGTAAATCATACACACACCGATGAGCACACACACACACACACACACACACACTCTCTCTCTCTCAGATGTTATAGCGGTGACATCATAAATTCACAAGGGGGCAGCAGTGTGTCATCCTCAGCCTGATGCTGCCGCTCTCCCTCTTTGCCAGTTCTAGGTCATGTCTCCAGGGAGATTATTATTCAATTATTAAATGAAGATCGAAACACTGTTCCCAATGTCTCCCTCTCTCCATCACTTCTTACCGCTCTCTTCAAATCCTTCCTGAATTTGTCTTTCTCCCCATGCTCTCCATTTCTCTCATCCCTTTCTTTCAGAGTAACACGAACGGAAGATTAATTGTTCGGCGTCATCCTTCGCTCTCTTCCTCCTCATCCCCTCACTTTCTCTCATTACATCATTTACTAGCCTGCAGAAGAGATTTACTTCTTGTGGTATTAGTGGCAGAAAAAAAAGCAGAAAATGCTTCAAGGGAACTATATTTATAGTGAATGCAGAAAAGAGAGAGAAATGGAGAGCGAGAGAGAAAGAACACGAGTGAGGGATGAGTTTGGTTCCACCAGGGAGGCGTGAATGCAAATTGAGTAAAAGAGCAGAGAGAGCCAGAATGAAGCAGACAGGAAAAAAAAGAGGTGGTTGGAGAGTTTTACGCTACCAAAGAAAAGCAAGTTCTGAGATGAAGGGATAATGGCAGAAAAGAGAGAGAGAAATGAGGGGGAGGGTAACTTGGAGCATCTTGAGTAATCTGAAAGTAAATCACTCCTCCAGGATAAAAGCTGGCTTTAGGATTCCCACTGTGTGTGTGTGTGTGTGTGTGTGTGTGTGTGTGTGTGTGTGTGTGTACGTGTGAGCCGGCTTTGGTTTGTGTGTGTGTGTGCGCGAACAAGCATTTGTGTGTGTCACATCAAAGCACCTCACCTTAATCTGCCAAACTTTTACATTTGTTGGAGCGACATCTTTAGGTGGAGTAGCTCTGACACGCACAAATAACGCACAACAAATGGAGCGATTTACAATAAGTGTGTCTTAACAGCAAATCCGACACTGCTGTGGCGTAAGAATCCTTGAATGTTGCAACAATCACCGCATTACGCTTTAGTTTCAAGCCATGGGTAAACAGGAAATAGACACGGCCGATTGAAGAGTGAGTTTGTGTTGAAGAGAGCGTGTTTTGGGGTAGGAGTGAAGGATTAAATGTATTAAAACCACGATTTGTAATCACTTGTATGCAGTACATACATACATTACATGTACTGTACACTGAGTGACCAGAAAGTGGGAAAACATAATCCAATACAACAGTTTTTGACCGACCTTGTGACTTCTGGAGTACTGCATCTGTACTGGTATTAACAGGTATTTTAGCAGTAGTAGCCAGTTGTTGCTGATCTTCATAAAAAAAAAAGGTCCGTTATTCACAAAATTGTACCTACACAATGTTTAAACCTTATAGTGAAGAATTATGTGTCATTAAACTTTCCTATTGGACAGACAGGTAGAGGAACGAGCCCAGTCAGCTCCACACAGTGACAAAAGACCCCTGGTATTGGACTGGTACTTGGTATAGGCCAGTACCCAGAATCTAGGTGTCTGACCTCCAAGATGTGGAAGAAAAAAAGACACTGATGCCTCTTTACACTGTAAATTTTGTTAGACTGTATGGTAAGGTATACAGTAAGGTGTTTCTAAAGCTGTGCTTATGCTCCTGCATATGTAATTAAGTTTGGAAAAAATACGTCAGAAAAAAAATAAAATGCAATTCAACAACACCACGAAGTGCAGTCACAAAATGTACCAGACAGTGCAGTCAGCAAGCAAACAAGCAAAGTACTCAACAAAAACAACACACTGATGTAATATTTATCATCTTTCACTGTTTCTCCTGGTCATACAGTGAACATGCATGTTGTTATCGACATGGTTTTACTTCTAATCCTCTCAACCGCAATGCTGTATGTGCTGATGTGTACAGAGACAATCAAATGAATCTACACTACATTACACGGGCTTTTCGACAACGATAAAAAGAACATCATGAATGATCCACGAACTGGCTGCGCTGCTACTTGAGTTTTTATGTTATCATTTATCTGAAGCAGCTGGATAAAAACTGTCTGTTGGGAATGTGGCCTTTCCTTTGTGCGAAGCTGATGTGACAGCCTCACACCAGTCACGATCACATTCTTCCTTCAGTCTGCTTCAAGACAAAAGGGTGTGCAATAAATATCTTAATTTAAAAAAAATTGGTTTCCCGAAGAATCATGAGAGAAAAATCCACTCCGACTGAGAAAAGCCACACTTTCATTTTATCCCAAAATGTGCAGCCCTGTTTTGTAGGCTTTTTTATTCCGTTTTATGATATTGGATTTTATTGGCTAGTAATGCTCCCTGAAAAATTCCAAATGAAAGAGACGGAGAGATATGGAGATACAGAAACTGAGAGGTGAAGTAGCTTATGAAATGTCATGATGTGCTGCCTCCCTCTGCTCCCTCCTGATGCCTCTCCTTCCTTTTGTGTTGGATCACCGCTAATTTCCTCCCTCACAAGTGATCCCTGGCAGGGCGAGCCGAGAGATGGAGCAGGACGTTTCATCAGCGCAACGCAACGCCGCCGAGCAGGGCAGAGGCTTCCAGGAGCAAAAGAACACCAGAGGGATGGAGTGATGGAAGGATGGAGAGAGAGATGGGAGGATTTATAGGATGAGACGAGGGGTAGTCGGGGTTAAAAGCTGCAGAGTCTGGCCACCAGGGAGCGGAGGGTGATAGCGGGAGGGAGCGAGAAGGAGCAACAGCTAAGAGCAAGATCAAAGTGGGCCTGGATCAATGTCACTACTGTAAAATCACATCAGAGAGTGTGAGAGAGAGGCAGAGAAAGGGAGAGAGTATGTTGCCTATATAAATCAGTCGTAGGCAACATAATGCCACAGAGTTACCCCCTGCCTGCCTATTATCTGCCTGGCCTGTTGGAGCACTGTACATCAATAAAACACTTTGACAGTAAGAGCAATCATTCCCTTTTGTAACAGGAGCTTGGAGGACCAGCTTACTCTGCTGTTCTCTGTTGATAAGATGGTAGACTTTGTAGGTGGAGTGAGGTGGGGTGGGGGGGGGGCCGCCGAGGTGGACTGGAAGCTCAGAGATTTAAGCCGGTGAGTGTAGTTTTCCCCTTCAACCACGACAAAGTCATAGTGCGATATCACACTGAAAACTTACCGTGTTTTTGCAACAATAGCACATTGGTCAATGCACCGCATAAGCAATGAGGACGCCATAATCACCCATGTGTGCGCTGTAGATTGTTCGCTTTATTATTCACATGGCGGTGGTCAATTTGCGATTAATTTTCCAAGCCAATCAAGGGTGGGTGTGAAAGCTAACCAGTGCTTGAACTAAATATTCTCAGGTGGGAAATATTACTTATTTAGGCACATTTTGCATACGGCTTATTAAGACCTCTTGTGACAACAGGTTCGCAAATGTGGGAGAATGTCCCTTTATAGCAAATTTCCAAATAAGCTCATCAGTTGCCTTGGAAATGGCCGGAGGGAAAGGCATAACGAAGCAAAATGCAACAATCAGCCGACGGGAGACTTAGCTACCTTTAGCTTTAATAAGAAGTTTATAAATACTTGTGCATCGTTTCATTGTGCGACCTGTGAATTCACGTATTCTTATTCATTTTCCAGATGACATTTTGACATGTCACAGCAGGAAAAGCACAGGTGTAGATAATAAAGTGAATGGTGGCTGAATTGCATTTAGCTGCCTCGGTTTCAGGGTGCTGGTACTGGTCATGCTGGCTCACTGTCACACTGTCATGGCTTACAGGGATATGAGAATAGAACAGAGCCATTGTTGATGTAATTAGTGACACCTCTGCTTTACCTGCTATGACAAGTCAAAGGGTCTGCTTTATGCAAGTTATCTTAAAGCGAATCCAAATGAGAAACCATGAGTTCATCACATACACAATGATTTTTGAGCAACCACAGTCTGCAAAACCCAAAACCAGTGGCGTTCAAATCTGTTTTTTAATTAAAATTGTGTCAAACGATTGAAAAAAAAAAAACTCCACAGCTGCATCGGGGAACAGCTAAATTTGAACAAAAATGAAAAACTCCCACACGTTGTGGTTTATGTATTTACTATGACACTATATCCAAACAACCTTCATTCTGAGGCCTGTATGAGCCAGCATCAGAACATTTCCATACATACATGCTCTGTGATGTGTAGGTGTTAAAGTGCCCATTATATGTAGGAGTCCCATTCATGATGAATGCAGGCAGTTTTCAGCCTGTTTATCTTTATTTATTTACCCATTCGCAAATCAATGGTTTATTTATAAACACATTTGATTATAGATTTTTCCTTAGAGGACTTTAATTAAAACCCGTCAAGATTAAAAAAAAAATACAAAAAGATGCATTTTCTTGCTTGAGCTCTTCAATTACAGCACTTTCTCAGGGGAGGTGACCCTAGCTGCCAGCAGCCACTGTGGACAGTGAATGCTAACACGTTAGCAACAAACAGCAGGACTTGATCTACGGGGCATGGACATGTGGACGCAGGAGATACTGTAGGTGTCCAATTTCTTTTTATTCCAATACTCCATACTCAACGATCAGAAAGTAGAAAAACCACGGGTGGCTGATTTAGTTGCAAGAGTGTAAGTGTGTGCAACTGTGCGAGCATCAGTGAGCCATGCATGCCTAGATAAATCAAGGTTAAAAGAAATCAAAGGAGACACTGCTGATGGGCATAAGGTTTGGCTGGATTAAAACTTGTCCAGCAGTGTTACAAATGATTGCCAATCAGGACTTAAAAGCCACTGTGCCTCCCGAGGCCAGAATTCTTAATCCCATTGCAGTTTGGTACAGAGATGCTAACATTGTTGCGGGAGGACTCCAATCAGCCAGCGGAGCGGTAGGTATAATTGAACGGCTCCCCCGCTGAATGGAGACTCCCAGAGATCTGTAGCATCAATGAGGCCCTCATCAAACACAGACAGTAGTCCTTCCTACTGTATCCTTCTCTTCCCACTCCCTCTGCTCTGCCTCCCTCTCTCCCTCTCCTTTGTCTCCTCACCCCCATTTGTTCTCTCTTTCTCCGTTTCCATCTAAGTTTGGTTTTAGCCTAAGAGGAAGCAGGCGGAAAACAGTGTTAAAAAACAGACTTGTGTGTGTACATGCCCCTGAGTGATGCCATCTAATTCAATATTGGTTGACACTGAAGGTATTGACATGTGTTACTGCTGGTGAATAACAATCCCATCTTTCTCTTCTCTCATCTTCTGTCTCTTTTTATAATTTTCCTCTCCATCCATCCATCCATCCATCTCCCTGAACCACTGGAGGAACATGCATGAGTGTTTGTGCCTGGGCCTGCAGGTATGTGTGTGTGTGTGTGTGTGTGTGTGTGGGGGGGGTGTCTTATAGGGTGTAGTGGTTGAATAGGTTCTAAATTCTCCCCATTGAAATCAATATCTGTCTAGAGTGTGTCCAACAGACTGGAATATGCTGCCTTCTCTCAAGGCCGGCACTCTCACACACACACACGCACACACACACACACACACACACACACACACACACATAGACTCATGGCCCGCAGAGCGATGGTTCATCATTGGTAATTGATCAAAGTATTACAGCTATCAGGGTTTCTTGCCAAGCAGCCTCACACGCAGCGCTGACATGATCCCATAACACGAGCAGCATTCTCTGAATTTTCCTCTACTTCCGGCCCCTTTCTTACATCTTGTCCCTCCTTTGCTTCATTTTTCTGTTCTTGTCTCACTCGTCTTTCTCTTTCCTCTCCTTCCTCCATCCTCCATCCATCACCCTCTCCCCCTCTCTCTTCCTCTCTCGGCCTGTGGATATTGACTATGTGAGAGAGTGTTCCAGCTGCACAAAACCTAATGGCGGGCATTATTAGCCCTTTGAACTGAGCTTTCACACAGAGCCACATTCGACAGACACGCTCCGAACCCATTAAGTACACGACCAGCATGTTCTCCTGCACATGTGTGTATTTTTGTTGTTGGTTTTTTTTTTTTGCTTTAGCTACAGAGTTTTTGTCCGAACACACATGACACAGACGGATGGATGCGAGGAAATTAAAATGAACAACCGCATCAAACGACAGATGGTGGAAGCTGAGGCCGAAACACACGCGGAATAAGAAGACAAAGGGAAAAAAAAGCGAGAGGAGAAGAGATCAGAGAAGTGGGCGGATGAAAGACAAGAACGGGAAGAAGGAAAGACAGAACGCTTCGATTAAGAAAAATGTTGTTTAACCTGTGAATAAGACCGGGACTTGTGGTCTTTACCTTAATTTGCGTGTTTATTGATTTTGTTTTCAACTGTAATTTATCGCCTCTTTCACAACCATCCCACCCAGCCTATTTTACGCTCCAAAGGGTTTCTTCACTTTAAGACTTCTTCTATCTCTCAACCCCCCCCCAAATGTCATTCACCAAGTATCTGCCAATACCAACCAATCTCTCCTTCTTATTCTATCACTTTGCTCCCATCAATCCTTCCCGCGCCGCTCTATCCCTCTGTTTCCCTACATCTCCCGCTGTCTCTGTTCCCAAAGCCCTTACATGAGCAATAGTGATCCCATCAGACACTGGGCCAGCAGAGGCAAAGAGACACACATAGAAGAGAGTGTATGTTCCCTAAGCTCTCCCATGATTGATAGTGATCCTGTCTGATGGCTGTGTATAGACTCAGCACTCAGTGAGACATTACCCTCTGACCCAGCTATTGATTCTACCGTTCGCTGCCCCAAACACACAACACTAGTCTTGACCCTGCCCGCGCAAAAACCACACACGTGCGCACACACTCGCCTGTGTGTACAGTCCTACAGATTGATAGTTTGGTGGTGTCCTGTGAAACCTGATCAATCTGCTGCATAACAATCATTCTCCCTGCCCGCCTCGGCCCACTTCCTGGCCGAGTCACATGGCACCCGTGTCCCGCTGACTGATGTGTTTGGGTCAGGGTCTGGAGGCTTGAATATCAGGGCTGCGGGGAAAGAGAGTTCCAGCACTGGGATAAGCCGCTCTCTACAACAACAACAGCATTACTCAGATCCCTGTGCTGAGCCAAATATAATAAGGGATCCGGGGCAAGAAGCAGCGTTTGCCAGGCGGAAGGACAATGTGGAATGAGAAGTAGTGCCATTCATCAAGAAGACCTGGGTCAGATAGTCTTTGCAAATATTTCTTTATCTGCTTGCACTTGTTTTAACCTCCGTGAACTGCAAGATGGGTGGAGTCCACTATATAAAAGATATCAGCTACTGAAGGAAACTGTTTAAAACTCACTTTGCTTCTTGTCTGCGCTGTGGCCAACTGCGTGTGGCCAACTTGGCTTAAGTCAGGACAAAAAAATCCCCTATCAAGCACTTCAAAGGGGGTAAAACAAAAGGCTCAAAATGATTTGCAACCGTTATTTGACCCATGTCCGATATCACAGACAAGTTAAACACGGAGAGGATATTTTCGCCATTGTATGACCAAGGAGGCGAAGGCAGAAAGAAAAGCAAGACAGAGAGGAGTGCCAACTGAGCTCCAGCCTAATGGGCTTCCAAGACAAAACCACAGCTGGCTTTCAACATTAGTCTCCATGACGACAGAAGAAGCTCTTGCTATGGAAAAAAAGGGGGCTACAGGGGTTCATTGCTTTGTGCAAAAACCCATCTATCCCCTCTTTATCCACCATCCCTCCTCCGCCTCTCTAATGGCTAATTAAGTAGCACTTATTACTAGTCCACATTATCGCAAATCATCAGCTATTACTGTGGCAAATTCTGTTTCACACCGTTTTCAGGAGGAGGGTTTTTTTCTTTTTTTTTTTTTTTGGTTACATGTCACTTTGGCTGCAAAATGAACATGAATTAAAGCTAAAAGCAGCAGAGGGGAGAGTAGGGGCGTGCTACTAAGGGCTGCAGGCAACATTTGGATTGGTCAACCACTGAACGACCACCTAGATGTGTCCTAGAGGGGACATCCAAAGGTGTAATAAGGACTGAAGTGAATGTTTTATTGAAGTTTTTAAACCCTGTTACATCAGTTACTGAAAATAAAAGCACCGACCAGCCAAATGACACGATACAACTGCTTAACATTCATCTCTCAAATCTTTCAATTTGCTCAGAAAGAGGCAAAGCACAATGCAACAAGGCCAGAAACAGAACAGGCGCATGTGCTTTGGGGGCAAATAGAAGCTCTGTTACTCTCAGGGTGCGACAGATGGATAAACACACACACACACACACACACATACACTCACATGCACATAGACTGGAGCGGCGAGATAAACAGCAGACTTGGTGGGACAAACATTCAGTCTTTAAGTGTTTAAATGCGTCTGGGCGTTCTTGTCAGATAGAAGATGATACTGAGCTCTAACATTTCAAGCATTACTGATGTTCTATTAATGCACTGCGACGTGGAGAATTATTTAAATGCATTCACATATACCCGGTCACAAAGGCCTGAAATTAAGGCATGCAGATTGAGACACAATGCTAATCTAAGCAATAAGGGCTCAGTTACCCATTTAGGAAAATCATTTTGCTGTGTGGAATCAATGGAGTAAAACAATGAAAGGAGAAAAAAAAAATACTGCACTCCTCCCCTCCCCGCCTCAGAAAAATGTTCAGGCTCACTTCATCTCAAGAGTTTTCTATTTTTATTCTTTATCAAAGCCGAACATAAAAGACAAGCACGGCACAGATGTTCCAGCGCTAAGACCTTCCACAGCGCGCAGGCCAAAGTGATATCAGAAACAAAAAGATTTTGTTGGTTGATGAATGAGCCGAAAATCTATCAATGCCACACTTTAACTCTGCACACAATGAGCTTACAAGTGACTAGTGGTGATACACTCAAGAGTGGAAACAGAAACTCAACAGCTATGTGTGTGTATGCTGAGGCCGGGGGTGGAATGGAGGGTTGCTTTTACAAGATATAACTGTATAAAGCTTTGCTCCGCTATCTTCAATTTTAACTCCTAACCAGGCCTGAGACATGTTAGCGGAGCCTGAGTCCGGCCCGCTGCTTTTTATCTCCCTCACGCTGCAGTAAATTACCTGTCAGAGACGTACAACTCTGCAAGGCCTGCGAGAGTGGATGCAAACAATAAAACAACACGCAAATGGAGCAGGACAATGATGAAAATGGAATAATTTCGTGCAGAGACACTTAGCTGGAAGACAGGCGACAACGTGCTGCCTCCTCGCGTGGCAATTCAAATGTAAGTAAATTAAGGTGTAGTTTAAGAAAAGCTGTTAGCATGTGATTACACACATTAAGCTTTAAATCCTGTTGATTTTACAAGTTTGTGTGTGTGTGTGTTTGGGGGTGTCAGTATTTCCTGATGTGGCTGACTCTCTCCACTGAACATGAGCAGACTCTGTCAGACTCGACAGTCTATCAGTGAAACATCCCTCTCCCATTTCCCTCCCCTCTCTCCCCCCCGACTATCACTCGCTCTGCCCTCCTCTCCTCCTCTGTCTCTCCATCCTTATCAGTGTCCTTCCATCCGTCTCTCGTTCAATTTTTCATTTCAGGTTCAATCTTTTTGACGTCCTCTCACTCCTCCTTCGACGACACCTCTGCCTCCTTTTCTGTCTTCCTCTACTGGCCTGTCAATCTGTCGTCCCCGCCCTCTCTCTCTCTCTCTCTCTCTCTCTCTCTTTCATGAAATCAATATGCCTCTCCATGTGGTGGCAACCTGTCAGTCATCATAGGACAGTCAGCAACATGTGCATTCAAGTAGACCTTCAGTGTGCGTGCTTGTGTGAGGGCTTTTCCAAGTCGATCTTGTACTAAAGAAAATATCAGAAACTTAAGTTTGTCTATCCAGTTGCTATTCAAAAAGAAAAGGAAAATTCCCTCAAGATGCTCAGAAATCAGAAATAATGCATCTCTCATTTTTATTTGGTTTGCACCTGTTTACAAGCTGCACACAAGCCACTCACAATCACGTGTCCACATCCTGAGCAGTTTTGTGAAATGAGTAAGTGGAAGGTGACAAACCGCCTCTGACAAAGTGTATCATGGACTTGACAAAGCAATTCCACCACACCACAAAAAACAAAAAAACAAAAAAAAAAAGAGCATTTTTCTCCAGCTGTGTTTGTGTGTGTGGCTGTGCTGCATGTGTGTCACGCTGACTTACTTCTTTAATCTAAGTGCTAATCCACAAAGGCTTTCTTCATGTTTTATGATTTTGGCACTAACTGATCATTGATTACTGTAGGTGCGTTTGCCCTGCACCCCCGCCCCCACTTCCCTGAAATATTTCAGCAAAATATGAAACACTCTGATGCCTTTTTAATGGCACTTTGTTTTGATGAGGTTTGAGTTCCTGTAGGTTTGGCTCTTTTCTTTAATTCTACCTATTGAGCTCTTCATCTGTTTATTCCAAAACAAACCGCTGCTGCCGTTGCCGCAAGCATAAAAGACATCACTTTCTGCGCCTAGGGGTATTTCTCAAGAAAGAGCAGGAAATGAAATCGGCTGAATCATTATTGTGTTTCATAAATGGGAGTGGAAAGTAGCAAAGTTAGCATTTATTCATATAAAGATACTGCAGGTTATTACTTTAACTCAACTCCCATCCTGAGTAACACACAAGCATGCACCAGTGACAACAGCAGTGACTCACACAACAGGTGGCCACATGGGTCCACTTAAGATCTGATATTCCATGTGCGACATTAAGGTTTATGGATATGTAGGTGTCTTTCTGGAAGGGTTATGAAATGTGCGTATTTATTCATACTTGGGCATTTATTCAAAGGGGACAAAGCAGTGGGATGTGTATATGAGCTCTCATAAAGTCAGCCCACGTCCCAGTGCAACATCCTGGCCATATAAGCAATGCCTGCTCTGCTCTGCTGGAATATGAAATATGCATGGACCATAAAGAGCATATGGACCATCTATCTCAATATCCGCTACACCAGACCATCAAAAAAGATCATTAAGCCTAACACACACAGGCTGGCTCGCACACACACGAACACACAAAATGGCACATAAACATGCACTCCCACGTTGTGCATAATGGTTTATCAGTTTCAGTGCAAACTTTCTGCTGACAGTGCACATGCAATAACAGGCAAAGGCGTGCACGCTCAAACAGACACACACACACACACACACACACACACACACACACACAGACACACAGGAAGAGATTTCACATTTGTGTGCATCTGCTCACATCAAATTTCTAATGTTAATCTAAATACATTATGAACAGCTGTCACAAAATAACAGTGGAAATCAGTGTACACACAGAGACACCTGAACATATGTGCTTGTTCCTCTCTAGCTCACACACACACACACACACACACACACACACACACACACACACACAAACACAAACACAAACACACATACACACCTGTCACCTCTCTAAGCTGTTACTGTCTACATTTTCTTTACCAAGCCTCTGTCAGGCTTGTCCCTATCAGGCTCTCTGGCCCTCCACTGCAAGGAATTAAAATTTAATGTGAGACTCACAAGGAGAGAGAGAAAGAGCGACAGACAGACAGACAGACAGACAGACAGACAGAGAGAGAGAGAGAGAGAGAGAGAGAGAGAGAGAGAGAGAGAGAGAGAGAGAGAGAGAGAGAGAGAAAGTCACAGTGTCAGTAAATCAGAAAAAGGACCAACTCATGGCCAGTTGGCTTTGCAGAGAGCAACAGCAAAAGTACAGATAAAGAGCAAAGTCAAGGAAACTGTTAACACTGCAGCTGAACAAAGGCAGAAGGGACGGACAGAGTGAAGGTGAGGAAGACAGGGGTGGAGATGAGGAAGAATGACTCAGGGAGAGAGTAAACTCTCATTCACTCATTTTACACAAATGACAACTTAAAACACAGACTCTGGGTGCGCACCACTGTATCTAAATCTCTCCATCTGTCCTCCTTCATCTCTTTCCCTCCTTCCCTCACCCCCCCCCCCCCCCCCCCTTTCTCTCACATCTCTCTAATCTCTTTCTAACTACAGTATGTGTCAGCAAGGAGTCTGACACTAAGTCAGCGTCATATTCTATCATCCATGCAGACAGAGACAGGAGCACACGCAAACAGGACAGCTACAAGACGGGCTTCATCTTTATCTAATCTCTTTACTCCTTCAGCCTTTCCTTCCTCATCCCTCCATCCCACTTCCCCCTAAAACTTGTCAGCACAGGTGAAGCCACCATCAATCTGCTAATGGGCACTGCTCTCTTGTTAGTTCACACTGTGGCCTAAAAAGCCCATTTGGGTCGGCGAAAAGCGACCAGAAAGGCGAATAACAGTTGGACAAAATGGATGTGTGTACTTAGCAGGATTTTCCCACATCCACCTTGTTTTCACCTTCACAGTTGAGGGCAAAAGTTGGAGAAATTCAATCTTTGTTGCCAAGCTCTTCCTGCAGGTGTAATAATTCACTCCTTTATGTACATACGGAGGCTGTGGAAGTATTTTTCTCCATGGTCAATTCCTGGATAATTTAAGAACAGTATAGGTTGATGTTATCATGGCCAACAGTTCCACATATTTCAAGTTCATTTCTGAGAAGTCAGGTTTTTTTGCATCAATTTGGTATGGCAAATGGCTCTAAATACAACAGAGACCATGAGAGTCAATCGTTGTTGCTATGGAGAAGAAGCCGGTTGAAGGCGTGTGGTCTTAAGGCTTTGTTGCTGCAACAACATCCAACAACCATCCAAAAACTGATCCTGAATGGAAAAGTAAACGGCTGAATGCAAGAGTGAAAGGAATTCTTGCATTCCCCATCATTCACATATTTGACCAGTGGATTCGCCCCAAACAGCCAAAGCACCGCCAAATGTACAAATATTAGCTCTAAGCTAGCTAGAGACGCACTGGCTGTGTGTGTGGGAGTGTGTCTTTGTCTTTGTCTTAGTTCAGCTTCTGACTGATGACTAGATGACTGTTAATAAAGCAGTTCCATAAAGACCCAGCACACGTGCAGATCTTTCACTAAGAAACATTGTCACACGAGCTTTACAGTAATCGTGCTGCCTCTGACAGTCTGTCCGAACACACAGCGATCATTAGCTTCCACACCTCATTAGCGAGCGTGCAGCTACATGTTAAACTTGATAAACTCGGAGTTGTACTTGACTTTCTCTCCTGCAGTTTTTATGTACGAAGGCGTTTGACTTCTTATCAAACAATCAGGTATTTTCTTGCTCATCTTTTGTACCGATGATTCAAGCACAAGAGTTTCAAGCCCACCCAAGCAATGTGCTCCAGCTTCCAGTCATCTAACATTTCCTATGCATGAAATGAACAGGATTTTTACTTCCGGAAACCTGGATGCCCAGAATACCTCCTCCCACCACACAACTCGATTCCTCTCACCTCACCTCGGGGATCTCAACACACCTCCAGTTTGCTCCAGTATACCTCCAGTGTGCTGAATACAGCCAAAATGTGAATGCAGGCACGCTCAGGGGCTGTCATTTGTATATTGCTGCCTCCTGGTTTGAGATTTAAAAATATCTCTTTTGAAACCAGATGTGCCACCTGCTCACCTCAGCTGCTGTGGAGCTCTTTTGACAGACCGACTCCCTGCCTTGTTAACAGTACTTTGATTCAGCCAATTTCAGGAATATGAAAAGACGCTGTTGTGTCTTGGGTTGTTGTGCCTTCGTGAATGGTGGCGTGCATGCGTGCAGCTGGCTAAGGTATTGATGCCGCACGAGTTGGTGGGCGCGTGCGTGCTTCACACTTCACAGATGTGTGCAAGTGTGGAGAGAGCACAAACGGGCACAGCTGACATTACAAAAAAACACATGAGAGAAATGAATCAACTGTGTTTGCTTTTTGACGTTTTCGGCCCCTCCGGCAAGGACTTTCTCCATCACTTACTGTCCTTACTGCCCTTCAAACACACTTTCTTTTTCAGTCTTTTCTGCCTTTGCTTCACATCACCTGTTCCTCTCGTCTCCTGCACCTCTCTGTCCTCCCTCTCTCTCCCTCTGTCTGCCACTGCCAATCTATCCACCGTGCTGTAAAGTTGTAATCCCTTTCCCTCTTTTTCTCCTGTCGTTTACTTCCCTCTCTATCTTGGTAATTATCTCTCCGCCCTGTCCCCTCGTCGCACCCCCTGTCATCCATCTATCTGCCTCTATGTAAAATATCTCCATCTGCTTTCACTTTCATACTCCGTTTCTCATTCCCTGCCCTCCCTTATCTCACAGGGCTGACCCCTTCATCTCTCACCCCCTTTCCTCCATCCTTCTATCTCCCCTCCTCTCATCAGCGCACTCCTTCTGCCTGCCTGCCTCCATCTTTCCATCCCTCCTCCCGGTCACGGGCTGATTGAAATTCAAACCCGAGCTTTATTGTTGGTCCGTGCGGTCGGTGATTTGCTTAACACACATTCCCAGCCGAGGCCACGGAGGTTGCGAGCACTCTGGTGTCGGCTGTTCAGAGAGAAGATAAAGCGACATCAGAGGCTGCGGCCGCAGACTCATCCGTCCATTAGTGTGCTGTAATGTTTATCATTACCACTGAGCTAAAGCAGCGGCAGCCAGCCAGCACTGGCTCATCTGTCTGAACTCTGAACTTAGTTTGTCTCTCTGAGGCAGAGTTAACTCACTTTAAATGCTTCAACACAACTGCATTTAGCCTCCATCATGGCAGCCACTGTGCTTCTCCCTCTGCCACCTCCACTGATTCTCCTCTATTTCTTCCTGTCAACCAGTCTTTCTCACTTTTTCTGCTACGGCATGCCCATCCCGTCATCTTTCTCTTTCTTTTTCCAAGAGGGACGGCAGAGTGAATCGGACACATTGACAACAGAAGAGGAAATGATGAAGGTCAACATTTGGGTGATAGGTGTGCATGTGTGTACAGTGAGAGCTGGGCAACAAATCAGTGTAATATCAATATTGTGATATGAGAGTCATTAATCTTTTTCTACTATGTAATACTATACAGATTCTCAATTCAGTTTCCAGAAAATGCAATAAATTCCGACATGTATTGCTATTCTGATATGAAATGACATATTCCCACAGTTTATCAAGGGCTGTAGTGCCGTTTAGCAATCGATTAATCAATCCAGAGAAAATTCAAAAGTAATTTTCAAGCCATAACGCTGCAGTTTGTGTGAAGTGGGACAAAAGAAGACATTTGTTTGTTTGGATATTGTGATGGGAAACCTATTGTAAATCTTTAGTACCCACAACATTAGCTGGTAACAAAGAGACGATAAGCAGATGGTGTGTGTGTGTGTGTGTGTGTGTGTGTGTGTGTGTGTGTGTGCGTGTGTGTGTGCGTGCATGCGTGTCAGGTAGGTAATAGAAAGGGACATTGGTTTGCTAATATGTGTGAGCAGCAGACAGGTTACACATATTTTGCAGGTGTCGCAGCTGCTCCTGCAGGCTGACTTCAAATGTGTATGCCTACGAGTGTGTGTGAGAGTGTGTGCGTCAGTTAGTGTATCCACGTCTGGCATGTGTTTATGTGTGTGTTATCTCTGTCTGAGGGTGTGTGTGTGTGTGTGTGTGTGTGTGTGTGTGTGTGTGTGTGAGTGTGAGAGAGAGAGAGAGAAAGAGTGAGTGTGAGTGTGAGTGAGACTGTCATGCGCAGGACAGCTGCTTCAAAGATTGAAGTGTGAGCTTTTGTTCTGTCTCTTCAATCAAAGTGCTTCCCCACAGCCCGGCCTGCCAGACAAAACCAAAGTCAGCCAACACTGGGCTCTGAGCTCGGCTCAGTCGGACAGAGAGAGAGAGAGAGAGAGAGAGAGAGAGAGAGAGAGAGAGACAGAGGGGGAGAGAGAGAGAGTGTGAGTGAGAGAGAGAGAGAGAGAGACAGAGAGAGAGAGAGAGAGAGAGAGAGAGAGAGACCTGTGGGTGAGAGGCCACAAGGTCTGTTTCTGTCTGTGGTGCAATGTGATGAAACCGGCAGGCAGCCAATCAGACATGACGATGAGCCAACCAGGGACTAACCTGCAGGTCAGCTAAAACACACACATACACACAATCATCCGCATGTGCCCGTTTGAAGCGCAGCATTGTTCACGGAGGTCTAAGCAGACCTTTTCTTGATATCAAGTGTTGCATGTAGAAGGTAATTGGATTGGTTGTAATTGGTTGTGGTCGGCTGGTTTGAATAGCAAATGCTGGCTTTGCATAAACACACAAATTAAAAGCCTTGTTTATGTTTGTGTGTCTATGTGTGCACATGAAAACTGCGTCGCTGTTGTTATATCTGTCTGTGTGCTGATTGCAAAAACAGACCCTAAGCTAATTTTTTTTCTGCACGCTGCAGGGAGGAAAAAAAGACGCTGGTGGCGGTGAAATCGGCGAAGAAAGGAGGAAGTGTAAGTGAGTGATGTGTGAAACAAAGGAGCAAGCGATGGATGGAGGAAATGAGGGTGGTCAGGGAGGGAGGAGGAGACGGAGCGAGAGGCCACGGAGGTCAGGGAGAAAGTGAAGGGGAGGGTGAGACTCACTGTACTGACGTTTCCAGTGGCAGAAACCTTCAAGCTTAGCTAATGCTCTGTTTGTGTGTCCGTGTGTGTGCGTGTGTGAGTCATGCTTGCTGTAACAATGAACAGACTGCCGTCCATTTATATGGAACAGGCATGTGTGTGCGTCTGTTATACCACCCTGGTGACTCTAAAGGTCGTCCACATGCCAGTGAATGCACAGTCCAGACACACTCTCATGCACAAACACACACCCATCAGCTTTGTGTTATCAAAGGCTAAACGAGACAAAGAAACTTCACAGGCATAAGAAGCGCACAACACTTTGGACGTCCCACTGAGTTCGAATGTGCAGTGTCAGCCTTCATGCGTCTGCCTTCCCTTTATTACCCCCTTGTTTCTCGCCTCTCTCTTTTCCCAACTTGTTTACTCTCCTCTCCACTTATTCACTACCTCACTCCCTCCTCCCTTTCTCCCCCTCCGCTCGCTCCATGCCTCCCTCTCCGCGCGGTCGTTATGGCAGAGAGGGAGCAGTGATGTCACTTCATCATGTCATCCCAGTGCAACTGCGCCTATATGATGCCGTCTACGGATCTCGCTGCTCCCATTGCCGTCCGTTACAGAGGGCTGAATTCACCGTTTAACAATGACGTGACAATGTATTTTGCATGTGTGTGTGTAAGCGCCGGCAGCGAGAACACACTTGTCCTGTCTTTACATAACCACTGTGCAAGGAGCAAAGTGGGGCAGCTCGAGAGACAGCAAAACATTGGAGTGTGTGTGTTCTGGCGTTTGCATACTCCATTTCTGTGTGTAAGTGTGTGTGTGTGTCAAGGGTCAGATCGACGGGGAGATGTTTCAGGGAGAGAAATGCTGAAGAAATGGAGGGAGACAGGCATGCAGTCTGGACTGCGAGAGACGATAGAGGAAGGAGAGATTTGGTTTTTCATTTCTGCCACGCTCCAACATCCAGCTTGTATACTGAAAATCGATCAAGACCCTCCATTTTCAAGGACATTTCAAACTAAGGGTGAGGCTTTCCACAGAGGCCTGATGAGAGGATTCACAACTGCACTCGACACGGAAGTCTTTAATTGGAGCGTGTGTCGTATACAATGTCGCTTGGCTGAGCAGCGACATCCCACTTAACAAATATGTGTTGCACTGACTTGGCTGCCCTCGCCCTGTAGCCTTATATCTCTTTCGGGCCTTGTAAGAGGGGGGAACTAAGGAGAAAGGAAAGGATGCAAGTGAAGGACGTGAGGAGGGATAAACTGGGAGTTAGAAAGACAAGCAGCAGGGTTTGAGTAATGATGGGAAGGCGGATAAATGAGGAAAGAGAGCATTGTCATATGAAGTCACTTCTCCCTGGACTATGAGCAATTTCACTTTTTGCGATCAAAATATCTGCATGCTAATGTTCAGAATAAAAGCTTTTATCTGTTGTACTTGTTAATCTACTGCAGAGAATTTAATTATGCTTTCATTTTTGGAGTCTTTAGCCATCCAGTGGGAGTTACCTGAGCCCGCCTCTGTGGTTACAGCAAGGCACAACTACATGCAAAGACAAACACAGCTCTAAGTGCTGACCCGTCCAGCCGCAGCCTGCTGCTGATACCCAGCGGCTCTGTGGGATCGGCACGCGTTTGAAGGAAAATTCCACCTTGTTTGCAACTTCCTCTCTTTTCAATGTTTCTGTAATAACATCTCTCCCTGGATACATACATGAATGTTTTTGAGCAACACCCCAGAGTGCTTCTCATTTGTGTCGCATTTGGGGAAAAATGACAAAAGCATCTGCCAAACACATACAAACATATTCTCACTTTCCTTTATTTGAATTGCTTTAATATTCTGAAACCAACACTGTATAAATATTAGACTACAGCGATGCCTGTTTCAAGCTATAAAATCTAGACTTAATTAACTGCCGGAAGCGTCTTGCTTTGTGTTTGTCTATAGATTTGAGCTGTCTGTCTGTCGGGGGTCGTGGTTTTTCCAGAAGGCAGACTCTAACACATCTATAGAGACAAAGACGAGATGTTTTTTCTTAATTCACAATTTATGCACCCTTGCCTTCTCTGTTTTCCTTCCTCCAGCCTGTGACCCAGCAATCAATCAAGGTCCACCGTCTTTTTCAGAGAGGAAGGCGTGGGAATAAGACAAATAATGAAACACACACTTCATTTCTCTGTGTTTTTGCAGTGCTGTGTCTCACTCTTCTCCACAATGTGTACGTTTTTATGAGGTGGCAACCTGAACTTGTTGTTTGCAAAGCTGTGTAGCCTGATGCCAGTGTGCTGATGCAACGCTTTAAAAAACAATTATTGGCTTCTCATTCACACTGACTGATTACCTTCACTGACTGAATTAGATGTCTCTGGGGTTTTCCGTGCTGTTTGTAATTGAATGGGAATTAATGAGGCTGAGAGGTGTGGCAAGAAGTACTTAAAAATGTCCTTAACCATGCGTATCAACATAGCATTAAAAGCGAAAGGACGAAAAATGTAAAATGAAAGTGAAAAACTCTGGTCACAGGGCATAAAAACAGCGTTTGCTAAATGAATGAAGAGCATCAGGCTGTGTTCAGACCAGCATTAGCGCGGTGTGAAAAACCCCTGCATTCATTTCACAGTGCAGGCGTACGACTGCAGAAGGCTCCGGCCTTCATCTGGTAAAAAGTTGAACCTAGCTTTACTTTTTCCTCAATGCAATGCAAGGGCATCTGGAAACAGACGCTTTGACCAACCAAATATCTGCAAGCGCACATTCCTGGTAGATTACATTTGAAATGAATGCAGTAATTCTGTCCTTTATATGGCGATGATCCAGACGAAAGATAAAATGGCCGTCGCCTTGATGACTTTGCAGAGTTGTAAAGTTATTCCTCATGGTGTTATGAACTGCTGTGCTGTGTTTTGTAGTTGAATAAATGGGTGGCTGTATTACCTAAACCTTCTCACCTGAATCTCAGACAACATGGCCCGATCTTGTGGTTTCCTAAATGAGTAGTTTTGGAATATGAAGCTACAGTCAGCAGCTGATTAGCTTAGCTTAGCAGCAAGGCTGTCACCAGGGGAAACAGGTCAACAGACTCTGCCCTGTTTCCAGTCTTGACGCTAAACTAAGCTAACTGTCTGCTGGCTGTGGCCTCATATTTAGCGGACACATATAAGAGGTGGTATCAATCATCTCATCTAACTCTGCGCACGAAAATATGTCAAACTGTCCTCTAACGCAGCGCTGCTCTCAGTCTATGGCTGGTTACTCAGTCAATATCCCCTCCTACATATCCTGCCAGTCTGGGGCCTCAAACCAGAAACGTTTCCCGTCCTGAACCCCGTCATCTCACTGGACCCGGGCTGCTGCGGCTCGTATGTCATTTTAAAATGATTACCACACAGCAGGTCGCTCTGTTCTCCTCCATATTTAAAGACTTTATTAGGATCATTATTCAGGAAGTAAAAGTTAAAAACTGATGAATAAGGATTACGCTCTCTGCCATCCTGTGACAGGGAGTGGCAGTCATTAGCAGGAGATATTAATAGACAGGCCATTAGCTTAGGTCGGAGCTTTGTGTCAGACTCTGTTACAGTAACTCTGGCTTTTGGTCTCCCTCCTCTTGTGCCTCTCCTTCGCTCTCCTTCGCTCCAGCTTATCCACTCTGATTCCCTACCTTGACTCATTTATGCCTCTTCTCTTCCCTCTCTGTGTCCCTCACACACACTCTCGCTCTCTCACTTTGGTACACTGGCCCTTTCCGTCACTTTTCTCACTCCCACAGTTCCCCTCGCTGCAGGCCCAAACCACTTCCCTGCGGCGTTGTCTATCTAATCCTGTTTTCCATCACTCCGCGCTCTCCTCTCTTTTCTCACACTCACATCATGCCATTTCTCACCATAAATCCTCAACCCCCCCCCCCAAAACCACCTCCACCACCACCCTTCGGTCACCACGCATCATTTAATAACACACTCTCACCCCCCCTCCAACCCAGCTTTTCCTATCTCGCTCTCTCATTCACTTTAGCCATGACCACACTAATGCAGATGCATTTGAAAGCACACATTTTGTGTCAGACGGGCTTCCATCTACACTTTGGCAACCAAGCTGAAAAAAATTTTTAAAAAACAGCCGAAACTCTCCTTCATACTTCTCTTTCATTTGGGCAAACACAAAATCGTGCTTCACCCGCATCATCTGGTAAAGAGTGTAGATGAACATAAAGCAGTGATTTGATCGACAGTCATAAAGGCGACCTGTTACACAAGGCATGGGTTAGGGTGCATCGACACCCTCAATCAACTGATGCTTTTCTTTTCTTTTCTTTCTTTTTTTCCTGGTATTCTGAAGAGTGTTTTATGCGTTCATTCATTGGGGTTTACATTGCGCTCTGACGGCCTCCTCTGTGGAGGTCTGAGAGCATTTTCTAGTTCAGTATCTACTTATCATTATGGATTTTCCATGTTTTTAGGAGTCTGTTCACACTGAGACAGACTCATAAATATTTGGCCTAAATACATTTATCTTTCTTATTTGAAAGGATGCCCCCAACAGTGTCTGCTTAGAAAAACTTCAGCCCTTGGATAAGTGTAGTTACGGACCCCTGCCACCTCGTGTTATGAACAGGCTACGATACATTATGAAGTGCAATGTCGTCTACTTTGAAATAAATTTTCCTTTGATGAATAAATTGTTGATGTTGAATGTACAGTGTAGCTGGAGATCACTCACAGAGGTCCTGTCCGCAAATGAATATGGTTTTAATGTGGTTTATGTCCCCGTGGTTGGCACCATTAAACCAGAGAATTTGCTATCACCTCCGAAATCGCAGGTACAGAATGTGTCTCATTTTCTCTACGACACAGTTTGTACAGCGAGTGTAAATGAAGTTGGAAGAATCTGCCTGAGTGAGCCTTGTCTGCCTCAGTGTCGTGCCGGCCCAATCACAAGAGATGGGACGTTAATTAACTGATTAAATGTTATTTTGTTATCACCAATCGTTCTGGACCTCTGACCTTGAGTGAAAATCAGATGCAGACCTTTGAGTAATAAGTTTAAGAACCTCTGCTCTACGTAATCGTGATTAAGTGTTTAAGTAGTCAAATGAAATTTTGGACCATTATGAAGCGTCACTTCGTGTTATCACTGGCAGGTGTTGCGTCACACATCTAATTTTTTTTCTATCTATAAAATGTGACGCATTGCATTGTGGGATTGATGGCAGAAAGCAGTGAACATGTCACGGACACGACTTTCTGTTCCATTAGGAGATAAAATTTTTGTGATTATATGTAAAAACAATAAACAATTGACTGAATTGCTGCCCAGTCTTTAACTGTCTAATGTATTGTTTTTAACTGTCTAAAGTTTTGACAGTTTTTTTTCTAAAACTGTCTGCCTGGCGTTGAGCAATGATAACAAAAACCTGAGCCTACACGTTTATGTGGCCTTGCTCTTTATCCTTCATCAAAAGTGGTGTCACCCCAACACTCTGCCTGCTCTTTATTCGCCGCTAACGACCTCGCTATCCATCCCTCTATCTTTAACAAATTCCCTCATTTCTTCCCAATCATCTTATCTCTCCTCTTATCGCTCCTCCATTGTGGAGATGTGACCCCCCCTGGGAGGTTGAGGGAGCGACAATTTGAGAGAGGGGGAAAAAATGGGGGAGAAAAGGGAGAGAGCGGCAGAGGGTAAGGTTTCGATTTCACAGCAGACAAATAGGCTGACTTTACGTAGGTAACCTCTGTAAATGGGTTTTCGATCTCTAATTCTCAACAGATGCCCATAAACGATTACATAAAGACACACATGTGAGAGAGAGCGAGCGAGCGAGGACAAAGTGAGAGGAAGACAGAGAGGAGGAAGACGACGAGAGAGAGGGAGACTCTGAGACGAACACCTACGTAAAAACTGACGAATCACCTCAGAGTTTCCCGGTGCTTTCTCAGTCTGCTCGGTGAGTCAGAGAATTTACAGTCACACTGACTCCTACACCTAAACAAATCAACGTTTAAATACAGATACACACATATGGCTGTCGCCCACACTGAACATGGTTGGAGGTCTGACCCTAATTGCTCTCCTTCTGTTTGTCAATGCGCCTGATGCCGACCAGATTTTAATGACGCTTTGGATAAAGATCTCACTGCTTATTTGTGGCATTTAAAAAAAAAAAAAAAAAAATTAACTGCAAACACTGTTGATGTGCTTTTAGATTAACCTTGAAAATGATGCATCTCATTAGTGTTAGAACATTTACACAGACATACAAAAGGGAACTGTTTGTCACGGACTGGCTGTGGGAGGCGCACAGTGAACTGCTGCCTTGGCGGTAATTGCCTCACCTTATAAAGACTGCAGCGTTCCATGGGATACTTGACTTGTCCAAATTAGTTTGAAGTCATATTACAAGTTCCTCCTTCTTTAAAGTAAAACTCATTAGAACACTTTGTTGCCCATCAAGCAAATAGAGGACACTAAGATGCAGAAGGGAGTAACATACACACAACAAATGACAGTACGTGTCATGCATTTGTTTTGGTTCAGCGTCAGACATCTCTTTCTCCAAATACATGGTCTCTCAGTTTGAGTTGAACTGAAGAAAAGAACCACTGAGCCATCCATATTTATACCTTTATCCAGCGTGGGGTGGTGGGGGCTTGAGTCGATCCCAGCATGAATTGGGTGGGAGTAGTACTTAGTAGAACTATCACAGTTCTAACAATGACAATAAAAGCATGGCACTGCCACATGGGGTTGGGCGGTATGACGGTATATACCATGCGATGATAGAAATGAATCCATCAGTAAAGATTTGGCGATACTGTTTCCACAGTGGGAGCTCTACCTTGAGCCGTTTTTACACCCTGACATTCACAGCGTACTCACCCCTACGCTGCCACACGGCCAGCGAGTGGACGTGTTGATGTCTGTAGCTGCTTCATGCTCCTTTCTGCTTGCCTGTATACTGTTTTCCACTCTTTAGTTGATATTGAGGATACGTCCAAATATATGTAATATTGATGTCAACACAAAAATGGATGAGTCCTCCTACTCCTGCACACTCAGGCACCACCCATCAAGTAAAGCAAACAGCGTGTTTCCAAGAAGTCAGAATGTGTGTGCTACATGTATTAAAGGGAAACTCTGGACAATTTTGTTGGATCTTTGGATGTTTTGACAAATTGCTTGTTAAAGGAGCAACTTGTTACCCCTCCTTTTAACAATTCAGCAGAGCATCGTTTGCAGTCTGCTTATCCATTGCTCCTCCTCCGACCTGCTCGACCGACAAGAGGTTTGACTGAGCACAGTATTGGTGTAATACCCGATACTGGTATCGGCATTGGTGGATCAGAGTGGGAGGTGGGGTACACCTGAACGGGACGCCCACCTTTACAACTATCAGCAGTTTCCAGGTTACCCGACACGCATCCTTTTGGACTGCTGGAGGAAACCACAGCACCGAAGGCAAAAACAACAGCATTTGTACATAAGTAATGAATTCTTAAGTGGTTTAATTTTTAAAAAATCTAATGATTTTATATAACACTGCTGAATTACTATTATGATTTTTTTTACCACAGAAAATCTATTAATTCATCATTAAAGTAATGTATCAAAAAAAAAAAACTTCTCTTCTCCAGCTTTTCAAATACAAAGATTTGACATCTTCACATCGCTGTAAACTGAATATCCGTGTTCTGAACCTTTCATTTGTAAAAAAAATCAATTTGAAGACGTCGCCTTGGGCTCTGAGAAACTGTGACAGCCATTTTTCACAATTTTCCTGACACCTTATAGACTAAACAATTAATCTAAAAAGTAATCGAAAGACTGATCGATAATGGAAATAGCCTTATGTGTTCTGGAGCAACACCTTTGCTTCTGTGACAACACGCTCGCGTCAAACCTGCACATAATCACTCAGAAATCACCTCTCTCTAATTTCAAGGAGAATTTCTCTTGGGTTCATCAGTCTGTGAATCAGCAGATCTGCAGTCATACTGACAAGAGAGAGAGAGAGAGAGAGAGAGAGAGAGAGAGAGAGAGAGAGAGAGAGAGAGGAAGATGTAGAGCTCCCCCTCTTCTCTTAATAAGCCTGATGTGTACTTTCTGTTTATTCCGTCTCAGCCCAAATTGCTTCTAGGTGCAGCTTGTTGGAAAAGTAATTCTCCTCCACCATATTTAATTGTTTTATTGTGTCATTACTTCATGTTGCCGGAGCATTAACGCGCCGTGCATTCCACTCTGCCTATTAAACTGTAATGGCTCTACAAAGCAATATACGTCGTGATCAGACGTACACACGCACGCACACAAACACTACCAAACGTACACACACTATTAAGTGCCAATGGTGCCAGAGAGTGATATGAGGCAATATTGCGGGCGAGCAATCTGATGAAGTGTGCAGAAACAGTCATTAGCCGAGTCCTCGTCCCTGTTCAGTTTAGCACACACTCAACATCTTAACGAAGGAGCCGCGTTGCTTTCTGCCACGGCTTATAATCACTTGTCGAAACACTATCAGAAATCCAACCCGTGCACACGCTCGCTTCGTCACTGATTTCCCCACCGTGAAACGCAGACGCGCAGACGCTTTTGCTCGTTTCTCTCGGCTTATGAGACAAACCATGGAGCGAGTCTGAGAATATGTGCATACATTACGTGCGAGTGTGAGCTGGCGGGAGCAAGTCTTAAATGTTTCTGAGAGTGTGAGAGGAAGTAATAAGATGAGTGGAGTGCGTTTGTCTGCTGAGAGAGGGATGATGGATTGTTGAGGAGAGGCAGGTGAAGCTGAATATCTCCCTACAGCGCCGGTCATAAAGCAAGAGAGCAGCATCCTCTCCAACAACACAATGAGATCAAATAACCTCCAGTGCCTCTAAGCACAGGCGTACACACACACACGCACGCGTTGACACACACACACACACACACACACACGCACACACACACACTCAGAGGTGAAAGCAACATCAGTGGATGGCACTGATATTCTGGCTTCGCTCTGTTTTAAAACATCCATCATATTCGTGAGCAGAAAGAGAGGCAATGAAAGTATAAAGGCGAGCACTCTTTGACATCCCCCTTTCCTATCTCTCACAAAAACACATATACACGCGCACAGATAAGTACACAGCAGTCCGTGAAGTATGCGGGTGAGAGGAGGTGAAGTAAGATGAACAAGCAGGAGAGGAGGTTGAAGTAGAAGAACAAATGTGAGCAGGAAGGAGAGGGAGAGAAACAAACCGAGGTGCTCGATTGGAAGGAGGGTCACTGATGGGAGAGACTCTTAGGGCTCAGAGGGGGATTAAGACCCAGTGTGTGTGTGTGTGTGTGTGTGTGTGTGTGTGTGTGTGAAAAAGTGAGAAAGAAAGAAGGAATGGCATCAATCTTGCTGAATCTGATCGGTACTTTTTTTTCATAACAATAAACCTGTGAGCGAGGCATTTTACAACCAGCATCTGTCACAAAGCCTTGACACCACCACAGTCCTGCTCCCTTTCTGTCCCCGGCGGTCATTAACAGGCCTCTCTGACTTCTCGCTTTGCTGTGTTATTGTGTGTGTGCCCCAGTTTGTGTGTGTCTGTCCACATGTGAGACTCCCCATTGCTTTACAATGTGTGCGGAATTTCATGCTTTAATCGGTTGGGGACCGGAACACACAGCAAACAAAGCAATCCACACAACAACGCGCACACACAGTGTAGAGGGCACACATGCATCATGCTGCACACACACACACACCTAATGAGCGTTCTGCGGAGATGTAGTCCTCTTTGAGATTCTGCACTTTGCCCTCTTCTGCAGATGGCCAATTGCATGATCAGATGTGGTCCGTTACACTACGGCCACACACGAAAGGCTGCATATTCAAACGCTCCCTCCATGGAAAATTCACACACACAAGTACAGAATCATACGAAGCCAGATCATAAAAACATCCACCAGCATGGTCCCAGGGGGTAGTTTAGGATTAGGGTGTGCAAATGCTAGAAACAGCCGAAAACATGCTCACATTGTTATGGAAATTTGACCAATCTACCACTGGTACAAATGGCTAAAAAACAGTTACTTAAATGGCAAAAAAAGTGGGTACATGCCCACACACACATATACAGAGTGAGAGAGATATGCATATGAATGGCATGCGAGGGATCTGTCCCAGAGCTTGGTTGTGCCTATCAAAGGCTTGTCTCTCCCAGAGACCAGTCGAGGCCCAGTCTTACACACTTAGCATTAGAATACATCAATGGCGCAGGAATGGAGGCACGCAGGCTTTCATACTCCGAAAACCCACCTTCAGCCTCTATCTTCCCCTTTTCACTCCCTCTTTGGTCCATCCCAGCCCTCCACCCCCACTGTTAGCCTTCTCCTATTATCTCCTGCTCCTCTTATTCACCCACCCTCCTCCCCATCTCCTTCTCCGTCTTAAGACTCCCCCCTCCTCTCCAGAAGGAAGCCTTTTTAACCGTGACAAGAACTCAGAGCTGCATGGACCGTGACCACATAGCCATACAACACCAGATAGGGTGTGTGTGTGTTTGTGTGTGTGTGTGTGTGACTGACATACAATAATCATAGTTAGGCCTGCCACTGCTCAGTCACCCTCAGTGTTTGAACAGGCTGCTTCAGATCCTGTTTAGCTCTGTGGGACTCACTGTCTGGCCATCAGCATTCACCCCAACACTTCACTGACTAACTGACAAACTCCACTTAATGGAATCAAACTTGGCCCATCAAACGTGTGTCAGTGCATGTATTTGTGTGTGTGTGTGTGTGTGTGTGTGTGCCCCGTCACTTGTCTGTCGATACCCAGAGACAGCCTTCAGCCACAGAATAGGAGGGAGAGGTGAGAAAAAACAAGCCAGCTCTCCGTTACTCTCTAATTACAAATGACAAACCTGCTACCAAGAGTCGGTCTGGCACCTGACGACGCATGATAACCTCTCAGCTCTCTGCCGATACTCAGTGACAGACTGGAGGCTATCTGCGAGGGTGTGTGTGTGTGTGTGTGTGTGTGTGTGTGTGTGTGTGTGTGTGTGTGTGAGCGCGCTGACTGACAGATTAAAACAGGAACAACAAAATCAAACAGTGTGCTGCCCTACAGCTCTGATTTCCAATGACAAAGCAAGAAGTCTACGGCCAATATCTCACCTGTCTTCCTCATCTTCCTCTCTTCATTGCCCTTTTACTTTGCCATCCTTTACTTTTAGCAATCGATTTTCTCCTTCCTTCCTTCCTTCCTTCCTCCTCCTCTTCCTCTTCCTCTATCTCACTCGCCTTTCCTTCTGCATCATTTAAAAACCAGCCTTTCTTCTCCCGATCATCCATTTCCTCCCCACGGTGTAATAATGAGGTTAGCACAGCATTGTGGCTTGTACTCTTACTGGATAATACTATCTCTAATTGCATTGTAATGATATCAAAGGCCATCTACTGTGTGAGAGTCATGTGATATAATATCTCCACAACACAGGGAGGGTGTAACCTGCTCTCACACCATACTCTCTTCTCCCACATGCCCTCAACTCTGCTGCGTTTTAGTTTTCAATCTGAGAGAAGCTGCACAAGGTTGTGGAGGATACACAAAAGAGGAGGTACGTTATCTGAGTACTGAGAGCAAAACAAGGCTTTTGAGAAAAGAATATCACCATCATGGAGTAGCTTAGTGGTAGCAGATGGTTCAGAAGCTTCCAAAAATATCACAGGCTTGACCAGCAGGAGTCGGTTATATCAAGTTCAAACTTTTTGCGTCACAAAAATCAAAAACAGGATGCACCACACGAAGCAGTTCTTACGTAAAGATGAGCTGTTGCTAAAAATGTACATATTCTATCTGCCAGGTGTAGCTGTTGCGTAGCTGACTGAACCCACTGACAAAGCTAACAATAGCTCACTAATAGTATGAACAGTTCAGACGGAGGAGAACACGCATGATGCGGTTCAATGTTGACATAAACTGGGAAGATTTAAATTACAATTCTCCAAAAAGTAAGTGACAAATGAACTCAGCGTCATTGGATATATCGCAGTCATTTTATAACGTATGAGAACGACTAACTCTGCATATATGTTTTATACAATTAAAATAAATTTAAGTTTAATATACTGTTTAGACTCTTGAAATTCTTTTATTTTTTATTATGTTACAGCTTGTGATATAGTGACTTCCTGTTTACAGTGTTGATTGCTTTCGATTGGGCAGAGCTACAGAGGTTCCTTGAACTCAACTCACCCATGACTTAACTATGAACTGGCCACGACATTGCTTAAATTTTTACTGCTGCAATCCAGCTCAGTATAAATCACTAGTGCGAAACTATTTAGAAGTTAATAAGAACTCACAAAAGACTCAATACACAAACTAATAATGGATTTAAGAACAGTTTGTACAAGCCAGTCCAGGAGGAGTTGTAGACCTTCGATCTTCCATCTTTCTGAGCACGTGAAGGATTCATCGTCCATGCTGAGTTCACTCTAGACCTCGGAAACGGCAGTTGAGAAAATAATCTTACCACAAGGTCAATTTAGGAGGTATGCTTGAGATTTCAGGCATATCGCATGATTTTTATCAGTAAATGTCAGCTGTCATGAAACTGTAGATGCTCGAATTTCCATTTTTTTCTTTTCTCACTAAGATATTTTGAGTATTCTTACCCTTCAGAAAAAAAAGCCAAATGGCTCACACAATCTCAAATGTTCTCAAGCAGCTGTAGAGGAACTTGGCTTAAAAGAACAGCCAAAAATTGGTAAAAATTATCATACAGTATCCACCCCTGTGGACCAATATACTTGAGAAGAAGTAGAAAATGTGAAAAATAAAGGGAGGCAGAGAGATAAAGGCAGCGAGACACAGAGAGACTCATATATACACACACAAACACCAGCCTGAATGCATCGCCAGACATGGGTTCACGCTACAGGAGTGAGCTTACACTTCTTCTCATTCACACTTAGCATTGAGTTAGCATTGACTCCCCACTGAATGGCCTTGTGAAGGCACAGGGCGATGCTAACCGGGAGGCACTATCGCTAGCCGCCCTGCTCCTTGGCGGAATAGCCGGGACGGCATTGATATGCTAATGTCAGGGACGTTTCAGGGCCAAAGCTTGGGACCGTGGGCGCTCTGTGATCCTCCAAGCCCAAAAAGGACAGATCTCCAGGGCATTGTGATTTCCCCAGTCAAGGCCCTGAGTGATCAGGATAAGCCCGTCCATGCTGCTTTAGTGCTGTCACTCAGCCGCTATTGTGGTCATGTGAACAGCCATTTTCATCACAATTGACCTCGGTTTTGGCAGCACTGTTCTGCAGGGCCCTCCTTTCTCTATTCTTCGGTGCCCTCCCCTTCTTCCCCTTCGCCCTCCATCAATGATTTTTTTTTTTCCCTCTGTCTGGTCTTTCTTGTTGTGTGCTTTCTCTGTCTCTTTTCTCTCTCCTACAGAGACCAACAGATATGGCTGATGCAGAGTTAAACTGGTCCCTCTGCCTATCCACTTCCATCTCTGCAGCCCTACCCGCCGTAAGAGGACAGTGTCACGGAGCCTTTGATTATCTGGACTGATACTGTAGAAAATTGCAACGCGTGATGCAATACATATGCTGGGATTTACTGTTCACCTCAAGGGGGAAAAGCACTCAGCGTTTGTGGTGTGAGCGACAATTTACAACACACACAGCGAGTGGGCGGATGGGTGTCATCATTCTGTTTTATTCAATCACGGCTTGGCAAGCACAGGAGTGTATGGTGTGTGTTTTCCTATATGTTTATGTGTAGAGGAGTGTGTGTGTGTCTGTGTTATCTCTTTTCTACACTTTATTTGATCAGGGCTGGAAGAAAATAACAATGTACTCCCTTGAGGAATTGGTAGGAGGTAATGACAGAGATTGTCCCTGTGAAACGAGTTTCCCTGCATGTGAGTGTGTGTGTGTGTGTGTGTGTGTGTGTGTGTGTGTGTGTTACAGAAAGACTGCATGTGTGTGTGCATGTATGGAAGTGGGAAAACAGAGGGGAAAAATGGAGAGTTAGAGGAGGTGGAGAATGAAGAGTATGCATATGTATGGGTCTAATACATGTGGGTGATGTGTGTGGGTGGTATGCTTGTAGGCTGTGGGGCATTCACATGCCTTCGTTCTCGCTTTCTTTCTGCACTCCACACACACACGTATACACACACACACACACACACACACACACACACACACACACATAAATGCACATACTAGGATGGGAGGAGAGTTTGCCTAGCTGCGAAGAACTCTGCTCCATCAACACAACACATCCTATTTCACAACATCTCCTCCCACATCTCCCTCTCCCCCTCCACCACCTTTATTTCTCTCTCTCACGGGAAGTGACACAGAATTCTTTTTAACTGCAGTACATTCATTACAACAACCCTGCAACCCCCACATCCTCCATGCACCACCCCTCCACCCACTATCCTCCACACCCCCCCTCTATCCTCTACGCTCTTTCTCCCTCCCTATAATGCAACTGAAATAAAGACAGTGTACGTATCCAGCTCCAGCAGCCACCCCGGACTTTACGCTTTCATTAAAAAACATGATAGTCGAGCAGGAGAGAGAAGTTGGCTGAGAGAGATAGTAAACACTCATTCATATGCGGTCTTACTACAGCAGTGCTAGCACATTCCTGTGCCTCAAAGCGTAGGAACGGAGAGCAGAGCCTACAGACAGCGTGGGTGTTATTAGCACTGAGGCCAGCAAGCATCGCTAGCTCTCAGCCATCGTCATTCTATCTCCCTCCATTGACTGTTCAGCGTACACACACACAAAAAAAGACACCGCTGTCCTGAATGTCGGTGCATAAAAAATATAAGTGAATTGCACACCAAGGGCCAAAAACATGGAGGTATACATGAAATCACGCGTACAGACAGAGAAGCTCACACACACCCACACACACATACATTACATCTCACAGATACTGTTGGATGAATAGACAATACTATATACTGCGAGTCAATAGAAATTTGTCAGTTGCCATTGCAGCAGTGTCGCAAATCAATGTCTATTGCTTTATGGAAGTATTGGATTTTTGCATGGTTGTGATAAAGCACCTGGATTTGTCAGCTGTTTAATTCCGCGGATAAGGCAAACAGATTTTTTCATTTAGCTTATTTCATTTTTATATGATTTATCAACAGAATTTCCAGCAGGTAGCAATAACCACAATGTTCTTGCACACTGGAAAATTGTGTCGACAGAAGCATCTTTGCCGAAATCCTGCACACCGTTGATCTCCTGAACTAGCTTTATTAACGATCCGACAGTCCAATGACTAACGCATCAATAAAGTGAGCAGACGTGGTCGGCACCGTGCAGGTTTTTGGTTCTTTCAGTGGATATTTTCCCAAAAAATGCACCATGATGAAATCAATATCAATGCTGCACTTTAAAATTCCATTTTCAGGCTGTAAATCGTGTTTTTCATTATCAATAAATCTCTCAATAATTCCTGTGTTTCCACCACAATTTCCTCGAGCTCTGGGTGATGGCTATATATTTTATTTTATTTTATTTTTTATTTTTTGAACATCTGTCCAGCCATCCAAAACCAAAAGACATTACATTTGGACAGATTTAATACAAAGCAAATTCTCACATTTTGAGATTCGAGAGGCCTCTGTTTGGCCTTTAGCTTAAATAACTTAAATTATATACCGCTTTACAATAAACCACAATAGAAGATTTTATCCATATCACCTTCTTCACCTTTTATCCAGCCCTTCCCAATTTCCTACTCCCTAACATGGCGTCTTAAAACCGCTTTTGTCCAAAACTCCAACATTCAACAATATAAACCTGAGAGAATCAAGTCCCCACATGAGAACCACTTGAACCAATGAATATTAGTCATTTTGCTCATAATTATTCATTGATTATCAAAATCGTTGGCAATTAATTCTCCGTACGCTGACGTATACATTTGTCATGAGATCGTTTCAGACCTCGCTCACACGCATGGCAAAGACAAAGACATTCAAATGCCTTAAAAAGCTCTGAAGAGCTGCAGCATCATATTGACATTCAGCACATCACACGAACTGGTCAAGATGTCAAGCCAAGAACAGGAATCCCTCATGAAGAATAATGCACACACACACCTACACATGCTGAGCGCTCGTTGTCTGATCTGAAGAGACTTGAGAGCAGCACAGCGATGCAGAGGAGGACAATGAGGAGGAGAAGAAGAAGAAGTGATGCCGAGGAGCCGAGCCAACAGCAGGAGAGACAGAGAGGTAGAGGGAGGAAGGGGAGGGCAGAGCAGCAGATACACGGCGAGAGAGAGGAGGAACAG